>NC_085139.1:149938068-150218068 GCF_024139115.2 Armigeres subalbatus
TTTAGAATTTTCCAAATATTTTAATTCGAAAATTTGACTGATTTTGCGATAGTCATCCATACAACACTTTTTTGTAGGACTGTAGGACTCCATTTGAAAAAAAAATCGGTCGAAAAAAATTAGACCCTTTAAAAAAAATAGTCCAGATTAATTTTGGAAAAACTAAGTATGCAAAGTAGCTTTTTGTGAGAAAGTCTTCATGCCCATTAGGATGCCAATGGGGGTTAAGGACAGAAGGTTGAAAGGCAAAAGGTCGAAGGGACAAAAGGTCGAAAAGGACAAAAGGTCGAAAGGGACAAAAGGTCGAAAGGACAAAACGTCGAACGGGACAAAAGGTCGAAAGAAAAAAATATCAATGAGATCAAAAAGGCGAAATAGACAAGAAACTGAAACGGAGAGAATCAATCTCGCACCAGAGTTACCGCACCGCACCAGAGTAGAATCAATCTCGCACCACCTACACAGTTGTGTGTGCTCTTTTATTTTTCACAATTTTTAACAATTAAATAAAATTCATTCAGTGAGTACAACTAATAGATGAATTGTTGAGTTTTCTAAATGTCACTTCGGCTTGTCAAAATTGCGCGGCGTGCATATCAAATGAACCGGCGAGTATTGAACACAGGTGTATTTTAATGCACGCGTCTGCGTGGCTGAGGCGTGCACTGTTTTGACAGATCAAAGTAACATTTAGAAAACCTAGATATCCATCTATTATTTGCACTCATTGAATGAATTTTATTTATTTGTTAAAAATTGACCATCGAATTTCAAAAACGAGTAGTGCTCAAAAGTTTCATCTCCTCGGTATAAGTCCCTATGCAAAATTTCAGCTCAATCGGACGAAGTTAAGTGTTTGACCAAAGCGGTCAAAGTTTGACCAGATTTAATTGGCACCCTAATGTCCATGTAGAAGTAATTAGCGAACATATAAATGTATGTTACACATAGATTGTTGTCTTATAGTCATATAGAGATTTGTTACGGCGCCTAATGAAAATCATCCTATTGAGTACAAAGTTTGGAGCAGCATGGGAGACACTCTAATATTCTACTTTCCATATAATCAATTACTGTTCAATAGTTATGAATCATCATCTTTGAGCGCTTAGTTGTCAAGGATTTAGATTAAGAAAATTATTTTGAGCTTTTTAGTGGAATGTCTTCACTTGTCATAAGACGAGTTTGTACAATCCCATTTAATTCCACCACTTAATTGTACCTTGACAGATACGTATTTCGATGATTTCGAAGACGACCTTACTGTTGAGGTCGAAATACGTATCTGTCAAGGTACAATTAAGTGGTGGAATTAAATGGGATTGTACAAACTCGTCTTACGACAAATGAAGGATTTAGACATAAACTTATAGTATTCAATGTAAATGTTAGTTGCATAATTCAGAGAATGATGAGCACAAAAATCGAGAACAATATGTTTTGAACCTATTTTTAGATAAATAAACCAATTTGTGTACAAATACACAAACCGATGCCGCTTCGTTTATCACTTCGAATATAAACAAATTGAAGAACATTAATAAACCGACCACTGTTTAAATTTTGAACGCTACATCTATGGTAGCGTTTGTTATAATGGACATACCCACATATGGGAGGTAATACTGCAAAAGAAATTTCAAACACAATACCAATATCTGTTAGAATAGCCTTGACTATAGAATATCGCGACGGAAACAACTTCTGCAAATTATTTCTCACCCACCGTAAGCTTGTTCACCCTTGTGCGGGAATTCAAAGTGTCTAGACGATAAACGTGCTCGTCATTTCAGCGGGAAATCGCAGCAAGGGACAGTGAAAAACATACAAAGCACTCACGAGTGGCGTTCAAGTGTGCGCGCGAGATAGGGTAGCCGCGAGAAACACTCTGTTTACAAGTTATCGTCTTTGTAACCATTGCCGAGAATGGTCAGAATTAGGAAATGTGTGAACACCGAGTGTGGTCAACGCGGATGTGCAATCTACTGTCGATGGGAAAATTTTATCATCGGTTATCCCGGCGTAACATTTAGAAAACATTTATTGTGTTTAGAGATGTCGCAAATTAATCGATTACTTCGATTATCACTAAAATGAATCGATCACTTCCCAACGATTATTCGATTCAATAATCGACAAGAATCGAGAGTAATCAATTAGTTCTTCTTCTTCTTTAATGGACCTTAGTATTCTACAGGGTGTCTGCAAATTATCCGTACAGATTTTGATAGTTTGCTTCTACAAAGCAAAAACAGACAATGATGGACTGAATCGGTAGCTATATGGGCATAACAACTCAGTATGAGCGTCATTTCATGTATAAAAAAATTAAGTCTTTGTGAATGCTTTTTTTCCGAATTTCCGAACAAAAAGGAATTGCTTCCAACTCACCCGATTTAGATTGAAGTCATCATTCGGTATCTTGAAATCAACAGCCATCAAAACACCGAACATATTATCGAGACATTTGAAATTATGTCACAATCGTCAAAAATGTATGAAAAGTATCTGTATAGAAACGTGCGGCCATCGTGATTTTGTTACAACACGATCGAAGGCGTATACAACTCAGGATACAGGGGTCATTTTAATGTGAACAAATTCAGCTTGGTTTATGTAGTCCTTTTATAATAACATGCAATGCATGCTGGTTCTTTAATTTATTCCAAAAAATATTTAAAACCCTGTCTTGTTGTACGGATAATTTGCAGACACCCTGTATTAGCATTTCCTCAGTTATTAATTGAAAGCTTTTCTATGCCCGCCATTGCATGAGTATGTATCTTGAGTGGCAATTACAATGGATTGTACTATGCCCAGGCTGTCGAGAATGTTTCCAACCCGAAAACATCCTAGACCGGACTGAGAATCGAACTCGCGAGCTCCGGGATGGCAAACCTAAACCTTTGCTTGCAACTTGCAAGGCTATTGGAGTTACTAATCGATTAATCGGGATTTTACGACATCTCTAGCTGTAACGATGCCTTCGCTACTACATAAGATATATGATCCTTGAAGGACATTTTTGAGTCTTAAATATCATCATGGTCCTTAATTACGCTGACACGTTGAAGAGCGACTCCTTGTAAAGTGTAGTCATGACTAATAGGCGAATTTGAGTAAAGCTCATCTATCATTTCGACATCTGGTGGTCGTCACAAGAACCACGAAAAAAGTGTCGTTGGCCAAAAAAGTGCATTAGCAGCATACGGAGGGAGTACGATTTTCTCATTTTCTGGTTAATCTAACCATTTATGAAAGCTGAAACAGTCGCAAATTGGAAGAAAACTTTGTTTTCTTTGGGATGAGCTTCCATCCGGTGGGTGCTTGTATATGATTTTTCCGATTAAACAGCACATCTCTTGCAGTGCCTCCACCGCACTATCTTGGTTATGAATTCCCGGATTTTTAATTCGCGGCTTATTTGGGTGGGATTCGTCTTCAACAACTGCTTAAGGACTGTGAGAAGCCATTGCCAGTGGAAAACATGTGACCATATACCAAAAAGTGATGTAAATTTTATGGAGAAAATTTGATTTTGAATGTAAATAATCGCTTCTGACGACTTTTCTTCCAAACTCTCGCAGCGCACACTACCACTGGATCCTTCTCGAAATCGCCTATAGGATTTAGAGCTGCGCGCCGTGGCCAACGACGATTTTTCAGCGCCGCCACCGCCACTATTTTGACCGGTGCGCCGTTGCAATTTTTGACCACGTCGCCGATGAATCGCATAATTTCAGTAGTACCCTGGGGGTGTTTTTGGCATTTATTCCCATCCATTCAATTTTTATAAGGAAAATTACGTTCAAATCCATATACAGTTGAAAAATTTCGGCTGCGCCGCTAAAAAGACCATATAGTAAATGCATAGTCTTTTCTTACTTGGCATTCATGGAACTAACGTGTAATGCCTTTCAATCACAATCCGGAAACTCTTTGAGCATTTTTGTAAAATTGCAGGTGATTTATCGACTTTCAGTGAGTGGGCAAATGCAGGTATCTTCATCATTCTCTAGCATTTCCCATGAAAATTGTCTATAGACATGACAGGAATGCAGTTGCGGATCATACTCACGGCAACTTTAACGTTCAATATATAAGATGAGATGATGTAATGTACCATCAGAGGGTGTGAGGTTGGAGGGGCAGCAGGGACTTTGTCCAAGGGCTTGACGACCCCTCCCCATGGCCACTGCGAGTTAGACCGGGACCATCGTCCCTAACCCCTAATCCCAAGGCGTCAAGCGACCCGTGCCGAGGGGATGCATGGCCAGGGGGGTGAAATAATAAGCTAGGCCTTTAACGGAGCCTGTGGGGTACCTGGGCACCCTCCACAGTAATTCTCCCTTACCGCGTCATGCTGGGCTCTGGCGTGGTGGACCTCTTTTCCCGAGCAACTCGTGGGACCAAAATGGAAAACCAAGTCAATTCTTCAATTAGTGGTAGTAGTGTAGGCGACAACCCCTTCGCAAGAGGTGGGTTGTTCAGGTCTCCGCCTAGGAGGCCAGAGGCAATAGTCGGCAGCTCAGTGCGCAGCGCCAGCGTGGGTCACTCAACCTTCCTCTCGGCTATAAAAACGCCGGTAGGGGTTATTGACGGCCCATGGCTTGTGGAGGCGATGAACCGCAAACGCGATGGGCTTTCGGTCTTCGAGGTGGCGACGGAACAGCTGGACGCCATCATCGACTTTGCGTCATCGAAGCATAATATCAGCAAGGACCTCAAGAGGAGCTTGCAGAAACTTCGAAAGTCGATGCTGGACGCCAAGCTGGAGAGGGCGGTCGGGACGGCCAAGTGTAAACCCGTGAAATCGGTGGAGTCGAGGTCTACCCAGACTGAGGCCCAAGGATTCGCGGACTCAGGCAAGGTCGAATCGACCGAAGGCGTGCCAGCGAAGACGGTGGTGCCAAAGTCTACCCAGACTGAGGCTCAAGTATTTGCGGGTACGTCGGGGGTGACTGCTCCAACGGAGCAGACACAAAAACGGGGGAGACAGTCTCCAGGGGATGAGCTCCCTGGGGCCGCTCCAAAACGCGGAGGGTTACTACCCCGAACAAGGGTAGTGGGGCTGGGAAGCTGAACCCCGGTCAGGTACCTCCAAACCGGGGGAGGAAGGACCTGGAAAGGTCCGTCCACTCAGGAAAGACAGGATACAGGGGTTACGGCAGGCTGAAAGTTCTCAGCCGCACCAGACCACGGAAATAGAGGGGTGTCGCCTCCTGGACCCTGGTCAAGAACAAGAGGAAACCGAAGACGTCAAGGGCCGAAAAGAAGGCCCAGGCGAATGAGGGTAGCAAAGAAGTCTAGGGTAGGCGCCAATCGCTCCAGGGCGATGCCCTAGTCATCACGGCGGACGAGGCTAAGTACTCGGATGTTTTGAAGGCGATGAGGAGTGACGTCAAGCTCGGTGAACTCGGCGCCGACGTACGTCGAATAAGACGTACCCGGATGGGCGAGATGATACTCGAGCTGAAGCGGAGCGTCTCGCAAAAGGCGCCGCCTACAAGAAGTTGGCGGAGGAGGTCCTGGGCGAGACGGTCAAGGTGAGAACACTCACGACGGAGGTGAATCTGGGGTTAAAGACCTGGACGAGATCACTGAAGTCGAAGAGCTCGTCACGGCACTGCGGCGACAGTGTGAAGTGGAGACGACCACCGCAGCCGTTCGGCTACGGAAAGGTCCGGCAGGGACGCAGGTAGCATTGGTTCAGCTATCTGCAGCGGACGCCTCCAAGGTAGTCAAGTTAGGGAGCGTCAAGGTGGGATGGTCGGTATGCCCTGTGCGCATATACGAGCAACCCGAAGTTTGCTTCAAGTGCCTGGAACCGGGGCACAAGCAATGGGACTGCAAAGGCCCTGACAGAAGCAATCTCTGCCGACGCTGCGGATTGGAGGACATAAGGCACAATGCTGCACGAACCCTCCCAATTGTTTGATTTGTTCCAGCAAAGCTGTGAACAGCAAGCACCCCATGTGGGGTTCGATGTGCCCGGCGTTTAAGCGTGCTGCAAAATCAAAGTGCAGGTAACGCAGCTGGCTTGCGCGGCCTCGCCTGTTTGGTGTGCGCAGGTTTAGAGGAAACGGCGGAACACGTGTTGTTCGTGTGCTCACGTTTTCGCGCAATGCGCGACCACATACTTGCCACATGTGGTCTGGACACTACCCCGGACAACCTAGTTCGGAGGATGTGTAAACAAGTTCGGAGGATGTGTAAAGATGAAGTTGGCTGGAACGCCGTTTTATCGGCTATCGCCCAAATCGTCTCAGAGCTACACAGAAGGTGGCGCGGGACTCAAGGATGGCTAGTTCAGGCGCAAATAAGAGGTGGTCAAGGGATCGGAGTCGGCTTCATGGGTCATACCGGTGGTCATGCTCTGTGGTCGAACTCGATCCTTTTATCGAACAAGTGGCCGCGCGAAGAACAACATGGTATCGTCGCTTTCGCGGCGTCGGTCAACCAGGCGGGTTCCGAGCCCGAGGACGGAAAGGGGTCCTCGTCAAGGCTGGGGCAGGCGTAGGCCTCGCGTCGGCAAGTCCCTCTGTGTGCTGGCGAATAGGCCCTATCGCAGAAAGGTCAATTTGGGGTGCACGCGGCATCATCATTCTTGATACCAGTCGTGCAGAGGGAAGCAGGCGCGAAGTCGACCCTTCCCACCTTCCGAGGACATAGGGCGTGGTAAGGCCACCTGGAAAGCCGGCAACGCGCTGCACTAAGGTGTATTTCAGCCCAAATGCTGGCCAAAAGTCAAAAACAATATTTTTAGATATCTCCATATTATTTTTCATTTTTGTACTCTCAAATAGTAATACTAACTTGCCCTGGGATTTTTGGATCAATATTGATTACTTGTGAGCGATGCTGGCTGCCAAATCTTCACCAAAATTTACATGCTAGTTTTATCGCAATTGTCCACGAAAAAATGTTCATGTTTTATCGTGTATTTCTGGGTTTTTATTGATTTTTAAGATGAAAATCAATATAGGAACCAATAATGAGGGTATGTAAAATCCTTTCCAAGCATGATTCGATCTGAAATTGTTTTTAGGTGATCCATAATGATGATATTAATTGCTAGCTTTTTTTTACCTTTTTTACAATAATATGTTTTAAAAAATTAAACTTTTGATTAGGTTCCAAACCCGATCAAGCAACAAAATTGCCAGCATTGGAAAGATTGGAGTTTCCTCAATAAGCTCCATGAAAAACATTTCACGCATCCTCACGCAATCGTGAGTTGTTTTTATTTGAATATAGTGAAGTTTTCTAAGAAAAGCTAGGCGAAAAAAGTAAATATTTATGATTTTAGCGACAAAGCTCATAAAATGGTTCGCTTTCAAAGAAGAGCTGGACTTTGATGAAAAGCATACGCATTTTTCGGATGTAAAAGGTTGTTAAGAAATAAAGCGGTTGAAGTGCAACGAATTTATCTGATCTGCTCCATTGATTGTAATATCAATACATTATCCAGGGACTTTAACATTATCCGATGACAAATTTGTATAGTCGAAGTGAACAAACAAAGCACATCTTCGGAATTCTTGGTAAGTAATAATTAAAGAACGAAAAAACAACATAAAAAATCATACTCAATGACAGAGTCAGAGGAGGACACCACTCGTCGCAAGCACGCTGTAGCTCCCAAAGGCAGCGTTCTTACGCCAAGTGGTGCTCTACCTAATAACAGCAACTGACGCCGCCGGTGGTCATACTTCACTACTAGTTTAATACAAAGAGCACAAAAACAAAAAATAATACGCTTTGCTGTTAATTGAATGCATTTACAGTCGATAAAATGATTAGCATAGTTTTGGCCACGCTTTTACACTGCGTACTCCTATGTGCGCTGGCACGATACCATGGTGTTCTTCTAGAAAGCGAGTTACGATGTTCGGTGCTGCAAGGACACGCAGCTAACCTCGAGGGTTCGTTGTGCACTGGCCCCCTTTGAAGCATTACTTTCTGGTTGTACCGAAGGGACTATGGGCTTGGCGGCAATGGAAACGGTTTAGCGGGTCGGGAATGTAGTCCTGCCTCCCTCGGAGTTGCAAGTCTTCAGAGGAACATTCGAGCGTCAAAACAAATGGCTTGTGGTAAGGATCGACTTTCAAAATGGCAGCAGGTGATTCAAACAGTTCAATTCGATCAGAATCGCAGACGAAAACTAAATCGAGAAGCCTACCATAAAAATTTCAACAGCTATATAGAGATACAACAACTCTTGAAGATTTAGTTTCCTGGTGTATTTGCACGTAACTTTAAAATTACGCCACAATTCAGGCTAAAGTTTGAATTTACAGAAAAAAATCTTAAGGGGTACCTTAAGCATTGACAAAGCCTCAAGGGGTACCACTCATCAAAAAGGTTGAGAACCACTGACCTAGTCGAACCTTTGCCCTAACCCCTAGATTCCAATGAAATTTCGCGTGAATTCGTGACAAAGGTAGTGGTATGGTCGGCTTGCAGTGGGCGAGTGACTGCATCATCAATTCCTTCCCGTTAAACCGTAAGGACGTGGCCAGCGCGATTTACCATTTAAAATACTAGTCCTTTACAACATTCAAGTTGGAAAGCAAATCCCATGCCCAATCCATTGGTTCCTTGTACAATTTTACGCGTTTTTTTAACGCGGGTTTTATGTTTTGTGTTGCTTTATGTTTTATATGTTTTGATTTATGTTATATGTTCTATATTTTATGTTTTGAGCTTTTGGTTAATTTTTTTTGCTTTATAGTCAATGTTTTATATATTATGTTTTAAGTGTTTTAATCCCGAGTTTATTTGGGGGGCTCATTTGCTCTGATCAATCACGGAGTAACAACTACAAAATGTATTAGTCATCATACTCATGCTAGCATATAGCTTTTACGTATACTTATCGTTTGAGAAAGGAAAAAGAAAGGAGTCCATATAAAAAATGTTTAAATGTTGATAACCACTACCACATGGATTTGCTTATTGTCATATAGATTGTCATGATGCCATTAAATACAAATTTAATTTAAAATTGGCCAAAATTAGCATTAATTTATCAACGATATTTCAAGTTTCTTAGGCGTTTCTTACTGTACTGTATGTAACACATCCTTACAACAAATGAGAAGTACAACAACAATTTCTGTTGCATTACCCATTGAGATAAATAATTCCTTACATTAATTCACATGCGCAGGATGCACTATGGTAGCAAGTTGCACATGAGTCCTTGTTTGTTCTTTATCCAACCGCTTTCTTTTCGAACGTCAAACGCATGACATCAACCCTCTTCGCTCCTAATGGCAGTGAGCGGTTATGTTAAACGTATCAAATTAACTTTTTTACCATCAACGAAAGTGATCACGAAAATTTTTATCATTCCGTAAAGTGATTAATGCGATAAATACATAAGTTGAATCTTAAATAATTTAACTGATTGAATAGTGACTATAACTATCGGTGAATCCTTCTAATCACACTTGAACCAGGTGTAAGCAATATATATTAAAGGGTGTGTATTTCAAAATGTTCGGTAACGAGCATTTGGATGATCCCAGAAGTGCTAAAGACGAATCGGACGTGCAAACAGATTTATCAAAAGAGAAATCGCCTTTTGTGTCGATTTTCACCATTGAAAGCATACTCGGGATCAATTCGCAAATGTCGAAAAATTCCATCAACGATAAAGTGCTATCATCGCTGGATACCAGACAAATGCCCCAGGTGTTGGCTCCGGATAGCATAAAAAATAGTCCAACCAACTATTTTCACTATTCTGGAATCAACCCCCTGCACCAACCAGCCTCCGCCGATATACCCCTGCTGACAACCAATCTATTAGGAAGTAAGTGAATCAATTTGCTTCGATGTGTTTGTTAATCGAAAACTGCCAATCCAAATAACTTTCAAAATTGTTGAAAATGGAGCGAAATTTAAATTCATGTTAAATATAGAAATTACCGGAACAATAAAAAATATCCCTTGAATGAAATATATTTTAAAATTCAAACAATTTAAAATCAAGTCAATGGCCAATTGACATGTGCTATCGAGTTTTCAAACATAATAAATTAAAGAAGGTAGTGACATTTTTACAAAGGAGTTGTATATTTTCAATTGCAAATTGCCATAAAATTAAATTAGGACTAATAGTGTACTGAGTTAGATGCGTTGTTCATGTCTATTGAGGGATTGATATTCCTATACAAGGTTTTGAACATTGTTTTGTGTATTACAACGATCTCTGATCCTGATACTTAATCATCACAGTAGCCAGTGGTAGCTTTACATGAAATCCACGTAAACATGACTTCCAATACTCCGATTTTGCGATAAAATCGCCCGCATATAAACCGCCTTGCGTGTAATTAAATTGTAATATGTTATAATTGCCAAGAATCCCACAGCACTCAGTTATATTTTTAAGTTCTTGTTGAAATGTTACTGTATTTCGGTAATTTTCACCAAGATATGAATATCATCGTTACCGAACTGGCGAAAATTAAAATAAGTCGTAGAATATAATTCATTGAATGCAGTAATTTTCAAGGTATATTTTTAAGCTACTTGAAATTTCCATAAAGAATAAGAAATTTTCATTTTCTTGTTCTTCTTCTGTAGCACCATTCCAACTGGAACTTGGCCTGCTTTTCAACTTAGTATTCTATCAGCATTTCCCCAGTTATTATTTAAAAGCTTTTCAAAGCCCGCCATTGCATGATTGAGTATTTACCTAGTGCTGTGCGCCACCGCCGCCGATCATAATTTCATCACGCCGAAGATAAAATAAAAACCCACAATCAAGTCGAAAAGAAACCAGACTAATATTCAAGTGTTTTCGAAACGGTTTGAATAAATATATTTAGATAGTGATTCAAAATTGTTTTTTTAGTAAGAAATAAATAGTCGTAAATTTTAAATTGCTGCTATGCATGATGACATACGATATCTTGGTTAGTAAATTAGTAAGTTGATTTATTTGAGAGTTTCAATTAATATAAGTTTCAATTAATATCCTCAAATACTTGAACTGTTGAGTGGATCTTTGGTATTCGTAGATCTAAACAATTTAGATTATCCAAATTAGGTAACCAATTACAAGTTTTTAATCAACCAGACCATTACCTTGACCAGTTTACTTCATAAAATATTTCGGTCTATATTTACGGGAGCACCACAGAAAATGTTATTTATTGTACGTCGGTGTTTTTGAAAAATAAAATGCTCGCCTAGAAAACTATTTTTTGTCGTTTTGTTAACTAGGTCATTATATAAAAAAGTATGTGTAACAATTCAGTCCGTTGATATTTTGGGTCCCTATTAATCAACTCAGAGTACACCAGAGAACCAATCATATGGGCCCATTTATGTATGCAGTTTCTCAATTCGGACATTATAGATCAGTGGTCCTGTCTTTCTTTTCCTTTTAGTTTTATTGACCAGTCAACTATTATTTTCAGATTATTAATATGGGCAGTACACTAATTTGGAAAGGTAATCATTAATTGATGTGGTGCAATTCGGATAGCTAAATAATCCTGTTGATAGTTCGGTCTAAACTGCTGGAGTAGAGTTCATAAAATTACATTGAATGAAATTAGACAGACGGATGCTGAAATTAAACAAAATCACAGTAGTAATGCAAATAATATCAGTTCGAATAAGAATTGATCTTCTAGTTCGACCAGAGTTAAATTCACGGGTCGCCGTATGTTGAGCAATGTTCAATGATATGATTTGAGTAAACAAAATCGACAAGTGACTTTATTAAATTACTTGTTAAAAATGAATAAAATAAAATCTCCTTCTAAAATGAGTAATCTTCCATAGAAAATTGCTAGTAAAGAAATCAGGGTAAAACAATTAATGCATATAAAATTTCTTTTAGAAGTACAAGTTTTTCATAAAAGAATCACAATTTTCACTGAAAAAAGAAGTATGCTTAAAAATATAGAAATTTTCAATCAATATTTGCAAAACTTGTGAGAGATTTTGAAAAAAATTGAAAATAAATATATTGAAAAAAATATATAGCAAGTAACCACTTTCCTTTACTACTAACTAGCAAACTAATGAGCTAACGACACTCTGTGCGATGGCGCTTTCTCAACGAAGGTCATCAGTCGGCTTTCTTTTATCTTTATTCTTCTCCCTTCTTCTTTCTGCTTTCTGTTTTCTTATTCTCGTCCTTCTTTATCTGTTACTTTCTTTATGCTTCTTTCTTCTTCCGTCTTCCTTCTTTCTTCTTTATTTTCCCTTCTTCCTAATTTCATCTTCTTTTCTCCTTCTTACTTCTTCCTTTTTGCTTCCTTATTCTTCCTCCGTTCTTTTTTTTTATATTTTTTCCTTCTTTCTTCTTCTCCTTCACTCCCATCTATCTCCTTCCTTCTACCTTCTGCTTCCTTCTTTATTTCAACTTCCGTCTTCCTTCTGTTATCTTCCATATGCAATGGAGCCGCAATCTCCATGTAATTTTTAGAAACACCATGGATTATGTTTTCCAATCGATGAATGTATCTCTTCAAAACATCCATGCTTTTAGAATTATTTCACAAATGAAATCATTCCACTTGCATGACAGCTGAATATCCGCACATCATGTGGTATGTTGTTTTTATCAAAATTTATTAAATGTCGTCAAATCAATTGGGCATTATCTACGTGTCAGAATTTCGACGTAACTGGCTTCAGTTAATTACACTGGGATCGCTTTAAACGCTGGTCTTTCTTTACTCGTTTTTCAAGATTCCAGCAGGATGTTTCAAAATGTTTTCACGCGGTTTTTTAAAAAAGGTCGGGAAGATCGTAACCGCGAAAACCGTAAATCGTAACCCCCGAACTACAATGTACTGTATGCTAAGAAGCAAGATGACAACTTCTCAGTTCTGGGTGGCTTATATATTTCAACTGGTGCTCATAATGTTCCAAAAGTAACAGTAAAAGTGACAAAATGTCAATTATTTTTACTAATAAAGCATCGGTTTTCAAGAATTGATTTCAAAAGTAGAAATAGTTATCCGGAGAATAATTGGAAAATCATTAACAGTAGCTACAGTATTTAAGCCCTATGCTCATTGCGTTTATGTTTATGTTTTATGTTTTATATGTATGTTTTATGTTTATGTGTTATGTTTATGTTTATGTTTTATGTTTTATATGTATGTTTTATGTTTATGTTTTATGTTTATGTTCTATGTTTGTTTTATGTTTATGTTTTACGTTTATGTTGTATGTTAATGTTTTTTGTTTATGTTTTATGTTTATTTTCTATGTTTGTGTTTATGTTTTATGTTTATGTTTTATGTTTTATGTTTTATGTTTATGTTTTATGTTTATGTTTATGTTTTATGTGTTATGTGTTAAACTTTTTTTTTAATGTAATATTTATTTATTTCGTCAAACATAATGTAGACTACATTAAAAAACTTATAACTATGTTCTATTGTAACTAATGTTCCTGAAATAATTTCTTAGGCTCATACGAGGCATGGCTAAATCAATTGCTTCACAATACTGATTGTAAACAGACATCATTTGATTCATTGGACTAAATTTTGCATAATTTGTTCGATGATGACAGGTGGCAAACAAGTTTCGATTTCTCAATTGCCGAGTAGGAGTGTAAAAATTTAAACAAGACAATAGTTTGGTGGAATCAATGCGGTGCGAAACAATATCATTCACAAATGAGATCATGGCAAACTCACGACGCTTTTCAATTATTGAATATCATCGTGCCTCGTACGACGGAAGTGGGAATGTTGTCCATCCTAATTTGCGCAAGGCATATAAAAGATATTGCCTTTCAATTGATTCTATTCGATCCTCATGTGATTTTATATACGAAAACCATACAGTACTACAATATTCTAGAATTGATCTCACATACGCAACGTACAAAGTTTTAATTGTATATGGATCTTGAAAGTTATAACTAAATCTTTTAATAAAACTGAGCATATTTGTTGCTCTATGGATAATGTGTGTTATAGTGGTCAGTAAAGGTTAGCTTAGCATCTAAGATTACACCCAAATCTCTAACCCTTTCACATTTTTTTACTGGTTGATTTCCTAAAGTTACAGTTATCGATGGTGTGCTCCGTTTTCTACTGAAAGTGATCAAATTACATTTCTTGACATTAAGTTGTAGTAAGCTTTTGTTACACCAGTTATCAAATATGCGTATTTCGTTCAAGTAGATGTCATTGTCAACAGTATTTTTGATTTCCATAAATAGTTTCATATCGTCCGCATAAATAAGGATTTTAAGATGCTTAAGAATGAGTGATATATCGTTTACAAACAATATGAATAGAAGAGGTCCTATATGAAAGCCTTGGGGAACTCCAGATGTTACATTGACTGGAAGCGACTGTTTCCCTTCAAATCGTACTATTTGTTGGCGGTCAGTTAAATACGATTTAATCCATTTAAGGAGTCTCATCTCAATTCCCAATTTCTCAAGCTTGAAAATCATCATAGGAATATCGAGTCTATCAAATGCTTTGCTAAAGTCTGTGTAAAGCGCCTCAACATGTATACCTTTGTCCATAGCATTCAATGAGTAATTTACAAATTCTAAAAGATTGGTAGTAGTCGAACGTCCTTTAAAGAACCCGTGTTGTGCATCTGTTATTACATGTTTTATTTGGTTGAACATCCTTCTATTGATGATTGATTCAAAAAGTTTAGGAATACATGAAATAATGGCCACTCCACGATAATTTCTAATATCAGATTTTTTTCCCTGATTAAAAATTGGTATTAGAAAAGACTTCTTCCATTATTTTGGAAAGCTACTGGTTTCTAAAGATAACTTGAATAACCAAAATAAAGGTGTCGTAAATTCGCTTGCCAACTTTTTCAAAAACATAGGTGGAATTCCATCTGGTCCGGATCCTTTTGAGGCATCCAAATTCTGTAGAGCTGCCAAAATCTCCGTTGCATTAATTTGGTTTACACCAACACTGCTTAAATAGTCAGGAAAATGTGAAAAATATTCAAAATCACGATCACTTACGGAAAACTCGGTATATGTCTCTTGAAAAAAGGTTGCAAAAAGAGTACAAATTTCATCAGCATTATCTCTTAATTTTTCATCTAAAGTCATTTTCGATGGAAAATTGCTGGATTTTAGCTTGGTTTTGGCATACTTGAAAAAGTTTTTTGGACATGATTTGATTTCATTTTCGGTTTTAGCATTATACTCCGTAAGAGCCGAAGACATGGCTAAACTAAGTTGATCGCAAATATTCAAATAGTTTTCTAAATTTTCTTGACTTGTGTATTGTTTATAAAGTTTATGAGCCTTTTGCTTTCGGTTTTTCAAATTTTTGAAACCATATTGGGTTTTTTGAGTTATAATTGCGACGTTTCCTCACGAGTGGTACTTCATTCCGAACAATGTCTAATAAAATTGCATAAAAGTCTGTAACAGCACATTCAATGTCAGTTTGATTTTGTAAAATTTGTTGCCAATTAGCTCTGTTCAATTTTTGTTTAATGTTGTCAAAATTTGCATTATAATCGAGAATATTTTCGAAATCATAGCCATTAGGATCATGGTTCCGATGCACAAATACAGAGTATTCTATTGCTGTGTGAAATGATTCATTTTTCCATAACGGCGATAGAGACTCCTTTACACAGAAATCATCGAGAGTGTTTGTGAGTAAAAGTCCAAATAGCAATTTTGTCGATTTTTCACATGATTGATTTGATTCAAGCCTAAACATGCAGTTTTTTCAAAAATAAATTGTAAAGTCTCATTTTCACCGACAACTGGCAGCAAAATACTTTCATTCTCAGAATCTGGAATGAAGTCTGCATTACGTTGGTTGAAATCGCCGTAAATGTGAACTTTGAATTCAGGAGGAAAATGGGAAATATAGTAATATCCCGATTTTATCACCCCCCTGATGAATTTTGCGGTGATAAAACAGGGTATGTGACGAAATTGGAGAAAAATATTTTCATTTTTTTAAATTCATTCCGTAAGTATAAACCATTTTATGCCTTGTAAAGGCCAAATGCGTGAAAGGTACCCGTTATTTCTTGTTGAAATAGCTTACAGAATATTTCCCAGGTACTCAGAAGTCTTTCGTAATAAACTACAGGCGGTGAAAGTTATTTAATGAAAATCAATGCCGTTTTTGGTATTATTAACGAAAATAAAAAGAATGACAAAAAATTTTGGGGGTGACAAAATCGTGTCGAAAACTTGATACAATCGGGACGTGGTAAAAATTGAGTCGAAAATGTGATAAAATCGGGGGTAGACAACAAAATCAGGGGTAGACGAAATCGAAGAGTGACAAAATCGGGTCAACACTGTAATTTCATCGGCATTATGGAAGAACTTTTCATATGAGGATTTACAAGCTTGATCTGGAGGAAAGTACACTGTTGTGTTTTGTATTATACTAAATGTTTTATGTGCTAAACCAAAGGTCAAAAAATTTTTTTCCAGGTGCATAGTGTAAGACAGAGGGAGGGGTATAATAAAAATGGAGGTTTCTACGTTTGCATATAAGAAAGTGCAAATGATCAATAATTGTCAAAAAACCCAGATTAATCCACCTAGCGGTGATGGTGCCCGTCTTGTTTTTTTGGAGTGAGTAATTTATACGCACTTTTGGTATGAAAAAAAGTATTTTGACCATAACTTCTGAGCCCATAGTCCGATACGGCCAATTTTGAAACAATGAGACAGGATTATGCATCGAATGCAACTTGTTGCGAGCAAATCCGTTAAAGATAAGTGCCTGAAAAATGAGTGAGAATTTTGCATGTGTTTCTTATGTAAAAAATGTTTAATATTCTGTTTTATGTTTATGTTTTATGTTTATGTTTTATGTTTTATGTTTTATGTTTTATGTTTTATGTTTTATGTTTATGTTTATGTTTATGTTTTATGTTTTATGTTTTATGTTTTATGTTTTATGTTTTATGTTTTATTTTATATATTTTTTGGCTTTCTTAGCGATGTTTCAGAAACATTTTTAGGAATGTACTGTATTGGTAGTTTGAGATCCGAACTACATGCGCTGTAGTAAATACTTTGGAAAAATTGCCGGAAATACTCAAAAATGCCAAAGGGTCGTTTTGCCCCAGTGGTGCATAATACCCCAATATCCCCTATTCCATCTATTGTTCGGTTTGCTATGCAACATTATGATCCCATTTTCATTGTCATTTTGTGTTACTGATTACCCTTTGTACATGTATTCAATAGTGACATAAAACATGTTCTGAACAAAAATTAATTGTGCTGAAAAATAAAAGTCTACGTGGACAAAGGTGAGTAGATTATTGTCCACGCTTGTCCTAAAAGAACGGGAAGGGTAGTCTATCTTTCCACGTGGTAATTGATTGCCCCGTTAAAAAAAATCTGCGTGAACAAAAACCTTTTAAATCGGAACCGCAATTCTAGTGTACACAGAAAAAAATAATGAAAAGTAATCTGCGCGTAAATAATAAAGACGGGGAAAATTACACTATTTTGGGCGTACGTGGATCTTTCCCAACAAGTTCGCCCTAAATGTATGCAATTTACATATCATTATGACACTTATTCGTATAAAAAGTGACATAATGCAATACAAAATGCATACATTCAGGAGATAATATCGTTTAAATTTAAACTCTTTTTGGCATTCCCTTTATGTGCATTACATACTTTCATGTAAATTTCAACAACTTTTTCTATCTGTGTATCTAAAAAGTTTAAATATTTGTAATTTGATTTTAAATAAAAACTTTGAGCAGTTATTTCCGGAAGAACTATTTACTATTTTGCAATCAATTTCGGAAAACCTATGCTTTATTAGTAAATATATTTATAAAAACTTTTGCTCCAACTCGATAAATATCTGTGTATATCTGATATTCTTAGTTTAAATCAGTTTGAAAGTTTTCGGTTCTGTATCGAAGTCACTTTAACGTATCAATATCATCTAACCAAAGCTCAATGATTAAGATTTAATTCCCTAATATCTTCCAAAATTGCGCCACAGTCACATATCCATCATCGTGTCACAGCTATATGCAGCATGATTTATTCTCTGCGCAGCTACATTCGCCAGTAGGGCTGGTGTCTTGCGATGGCAGCTTCCGTCCGCGGTATCCCTTTCTCAACGCTGATACCCATATTAAGCGGAAAAGACGGCATCGCACCATTTTCACCGAGGAGCAACTTGAGCAACTGGAGGCAACCTTCGACAAGACACACTATCCAGATGTGCTGCTGCGAGAAAAACTGGCCGTGAAAGTGGATCTGAAGGAAGAACGCGTTGAGGTGAGCAGATTTGTGTTTGTTTGATTTGATTAATGTTTCATGACTAAACTATAACGCGCGAAAAACGTTTTGTTTAAAAAAAACGCATGACGGGTTATTTTCAGTGAAAACTGTAAAATCCAGAAGCAAACTAAAATTCCAAAAAATAGAGTTTTATACACTTTTAAAATTGTTCAAAATGCACATCTTTTCCAATACAAGATACAAATTTATAGAATCTAAATGTTAATAGCGATAATATGTACCTAAATTGAACTTAACAACTGACGACATATCCTAACTAGTGTTACTAGTGTTTCATGTTACCAATCATATGTTGGTATGTGCAATCTTTATGCTTTCAATTAATTATTCTTCCATCTTTTCAGGTTTGGTTCAAGAACCGACGGGCCAAGTGGCGAAAACAAAAACGAGAAGAGCAGGAACAGTACTCAAACTTCGACATCAATAACAAAATTCGCAAATTCATCAACATTCCGGTAAACACACAGGAAAAACTTCGTCAGTTGCAGTCCGAAATGCTATCGAAGGATAAAATAGTTAGCAAGTTCGAAGACATAAGTACCAGTGATGATGCCTCCGATGTGGAAGTCGTATGATGAGAAGATGGTATTTGGACAGCATCCACGGCAATGGTGACAACGGTCAATGTCGATGGAAATGAGGTGTATGGTTTTCCAATATCATACAGTCGAGCATATTGTACATAACTTTCGCATAGCTTAAATAGTCTTGTCGTCTGTGTTACTGTGTGATAAACATCGCTTCTATCATACGAACGGTGAATTAATATGACATACTTGATGAAGCCTACGAAGTGACTGTATTTCACAATTTATGATTCTTTATCGTCACTAAATCTACTTTGCTTTTAATGATGCTGCATAACTGAGTATTCAGAGAACATAAATTTGACATGTTGACTGCTACCGTAATATCATCTGCATAAGTATTTTATACCTTTCAGCAGTCAAGCAATAATCATAATTGTAAATAATTCATCAACCAGACATTCCACTAAAAGCTCCAAATAATTTTCTTATCAGTTTAATATATTTGACTTTATTGAGTGTACCGTTTCTAGTGGTATTATAGACAAGTTTATGTTATTTAATTCATAAAAAACTAAATGGAAAAACTTTTTTTTTTTTAATACATACAATCTAAATACATGTGCATGGCTGAAAGTCTGTCTTCAAATACGAATTTTCCGTCGAAATTCAGAAGATTTTTCCGTGAATAATCAGAAGGACATTTTCCGTGAGAACTTTGCGAGAAAATTCATATAGGGTAACTGTACCAG
Source organism: Armigeres subalbatus (assembly GCF_024139115.2). Taxonomy (NCBI): domain Eukaryota; kingdom Metazoa; phylum Arthropoda; class Insecta; order Diptera; family Culicidae; genus Armigeres; species Armigeres subalbatus. The sequence goes on from NC_085139.1 coordinate 149,957,643, forward strand.
TTTTGACCATGTTCCTAATTTGGCCAATTCTCGCTTAACTTTTCAAAAGGACCTAAGTAACATTTTTTCATGAATTAATTTGAATAGCGCAATCAACAGAAACACATGAAAGCTTTTGATTGCAGTACTCAAATTAATTCATGAAAAAAATGTTACTTAGGTCCTTTTGAAAAGTTAAGCAAGAATTCCTCGCATAACTCCTAAAATAAAGCGATTTCCGAGAGTTTTATTAGCTGTAACGGGAGATACATCCCTTACGCATCTTCGCTGTGGAAAATAATCGATAGTTTTTGGAAAATATGTATTTTTCAGGGTTGGCCAAATTAGGCACTAAGGTGGCCAAAACCGGTACACTTCTCCTATTGGACTTTTCATATACTGCGTATAAACAGCAAAGATCGAAAAACGTTACAAAATATGATAGATATCGAAATTTAATTTCTAAGCCGTTTTTCGATGGATTTTTAATTTCCTTGGGCTATTTTATCAGAAGAAGAAGAATAAACACTTCTAAACTAATATTTTAAAATACAGATCTTTGATTATTTATTATTGATAATTGGCTAACAACTTTACAATCAGTTTTGTTAAACCAGCCAATTACAATGCATTCGAACATCGCAAGCACATACACCAAATACCTATATGAAATTTACAAGTGGTCGGGGCTCAGCCAAATCGCACCAAGCGGATTTCTGGTTGACTTTTGATATTTCATAAATCATATCTATTCATGCGTATATGTGTTGTCCTCAGTTATAGGGTTAAGGGATATGGGATACGATTTGTGATTAATTGAATCTTCTACATCAGCGGTTCTCAACCTGGGGTACATGTACCCCCGGGGGTACCTTCGTTGATCCCAGGGGGTACCTCGGACGAAAATGCGTAATGGCGGACATATTACAATTCCAATAAAAAACTATTGGTAAAGTTTTAATAATTGTATATATTTATATTCCAAAACATTGTATTGTACACAATATGCATAGCAATTAGTAAATCAAAACATATCGAATCATGTCCACCACAGCCAACACAGTGTATGAAGGGCTGCGGGGAGGTTCCATTTCCCGAACAATTTGCTTGTCCCGGGATTCGGGATAAAATTTGTAGCTTGTAGCCGGGAATTTTTTTCAATGTGCTTAAAAACGCAATTTTGCGGTTAGGATTATGTTTTATTCATCAATAAAAAATCAATGGTTCAAATCAAGTAACTGGTCTTATCAATTTGAATTCGTTTTCTGAAAATACGATTTCAAGAAGCAAGAAGCAAATGTTATATATAATGCTTTCATCGGACAGTGAGGTTCGCTTTTTAGAACAGATATTTCCGGAGTTCGAAAAAATGCGCTCGCTATCGGTTAACGTCGGTTTGATTGATTTTAAGCCGCTGAAAATGATTTCAAGTTTCGGGTTCAACCTACCATGTAGCTCAAAAAGTGACAACTCTTTCGCAATTACTTTTGAAAAATCAATCATTGGCGAATCAGTCTGGGACGGGTTGGCATAATACTTTATAGCCGATTCCAGTTCTTCACGCATGCTCAATGGGGTCGATCCTGAATCGTCATGCATCAGGACAATCCAGCATTCAACTCCGCAGCATCATCATCGTTCTGTTTTTGGCAGTCTTGCAACAATTGAACTCCCAATTCCTTGATGAACTTAAACGTTTGCGTTTTCGATGAGCTTTCCAGTTCTGCTGGCACTTGCGTTGACAACGGAAGACCTTGAAGGAACTTCAGCGCTGTTATTATTTCCTTTTGGCGCCGTTCTTTGATTCTTTACGCGATTGCATCGAAGAGGTCGTTTCCAACTTTAGAGTTACTTTTCTTATGCTTCGTATGCAAGAAGCTCAAACTGCCTTCCGCAGACAGCAATGTAGCATCTCGTCTTCCCGATGCTTCCGAAATGAGTCTGATTGGCTGAGGAGCTTCCTGAAGGTTTTTTGCAACCTCGAAATCACTGTCCAACATAAGACCTGAAAGGCCTATTTCGGAAAGTGTCTCTTTGATGCAATCAAAACCGCGAATGAAGTGCTCCAGCATCGTTTCAGTCGAATGCCTACTGAACCAACACAAGAGATGATGCATTTTTATGAATGATGTATAACATCGATGTAGGTACAGTAAATATGTATGTTGGCGTTGAATGGGTTATATTGAATGCGCGTAAACGGTGCACTCAAATTTATTGGGAAGTATCAAACCGGGATTTTCGGGACGGTGAAAAATCTTATCCCAGGACTCGGGAAATCCCGAATTTTTCAAGATCCCGGGATTTTTTGTCCCGGGATATCCCGCGTTGGAACCTCTATGCGGGACAAAAGATCAAAAAAATATTCAAAGCAATCCAATTAATCGAAACAAAATTATGAAATATGTCAAGAATATACTTCTTAACTTAAATATTAAATTTGAAGGTTCAGGAGCCTTGAAGCAAAGGATTTTTTCCCGCCAAAAAACTCTTGGAAGCCTTCTTCTACGCCGAAAACCTTCTTCCAAGCAAAATAATTGAAATATTAAATATGAAGGTTAGGTCAAAGGCTTTAAAAAAAAAACCCTTGTTGATCCACCTAGCGGTGTTGGTGCCTTTCTCGTTTCAAAAATAAAAAAATATATAAATAAGTATTTTCTAGCGAGTTTTGGGCATAACAAAATAGTATTTAGGCCATAGCTTCTGATCCCATAGTCCGATCTGGCCAATTTTCAATAGCAAACAATGGTTCCAAAAAGTGTGTCTACTAAATTGTACACATACACATACATACACACACATACATACGCACATACAGACATCACCTCAGTTCGTCGTGCTGAGTCGATTGGTATATAGCACTATGGGTCTCCGGGGCTCATATAAAAAGTTCGTTTGTTGTACTTTGTTGTACGAGAAAGGCAAAAAATGTTGGAAGAATTCTTTGACGCGGTTTAACAGCCTCCTTCCAAGACCCCTTCAATTGACTTGGAAACCTCCTTTCGAGGGGTCAGAATTCTTCTTTCAGGCAGCTCCCTTCCATGAGGCTCGAAAGCTTCTTTTTAAGTGGCTTGGAAACCTCCTTTCAGGGGCTCCGAGTTCTTTCAACCAACCTCCACAAGTGGTTCGGAAGCCTATTTTAAAAGGGTCAGAAACCCAGTTTCAGAAGGCGTGGAAGCTCCCTTTTCAAGAGGTTCAGAAGCCCACTTTCACGAGACTCGGAAACTTCCTTTCGAGGGGCTCGGAATTCTTCCTTGGAGAAGCTTGGAAGCCTATTTTTAAAAGACTCAGCAAGGTCATTTTAAAATGCTCAATTCCTCATTTCAAGAGGCTCGAACACCCTTCTCATGCGGCAATTCTCCTTGAGTCAGCCCTCTTTGAAGTGGTTCGGAAGCCTCTTCTAGGACGCCCCTTTTCAAAACAGATAGGAAGCCCTCATTCAAAACCTCAGCCCCTTTTCCAGAGGGTTTGAAGTCCTTTTTCAAAAGACCCGAAAGCCCCCTTTCAAGAGGCTCGAAAGCCCACTTTCAAGTGGCTCGGAAACCCAATCGAGGGGCTAGGAATTCTTCGTTCAAGAAGCTTGGAAGCCTATTTTCAAAAGGCTCAGCAAAGTCATTTTAAAATGGTTAATGCCTCCTTTCAAGAGCCTCGAAAGAACCCCTTCCATCAGGCTCGAAAACCACCTTTCGAAGGGGCTCGGAATTCTTCTTTCAGTCAGCCCCCTTTCAAGTGGCTCGAAAACTTCCTTTGGAGGGGCTCGGAATTCTTCCTTCGAGAAGCTTAGGAGCCTACTTTCAAAAGGCTCAGAAATGTCATTTCAAGATGCCCAAAACCTCATTTCAAGAGGCTGGAAAGACCCTTTTTCATGAGGCTCGGCTCATGAGCCTTTTAAGAGGCTCAGAACTCTCCGTTCGAGGGCTTAGGAATTCTTTTAGCCAATCATCACGAGTGCAAGCCTCTTTTCAAAAGGTTTCAAGAGGCTCAGAATTTTCCTTTTTTCAAGAAGTCTACTTTCAAACGGCTCTGCAACGTCATTTCAAGATCCTCAAAGCCTCCTTTCAAGAGGCTCGAAAGACCCCTTCCATGTGGCTTGGAAGTCTCCTTTTGAAAGCCTCGAAAACTTCCTTTTGAGGGACTCGGAATTATTCTTTCAAAAGACTTGGTAGCCTACTTTCAAAAGGCTCAGAAACGTCATTTCAAGATGCTCAAAAGGTTCTAAAGCACTCTTTCAAGATAATCTTATGAGTTACGCTTATTAAAATAGGGGGTACCTCAATGAATACAAAAACACGAAGGGGTACCTCTGAAGAAAAAGGTTGAGAACCGCTGTTCTACATTAAAACTTGGGCAAACAATTATTAATTTTTCAATGGCACATGGTGCGATTTGGTAGAAACCCGGCGAAGTGTGGTTCGAATCTTCAGTTTGATGCTGATTTCAAGAAGAGTGAGCGGAGACTGCAACAAATTAACTGCGGCTGGAAATTCGATCCAACGATTTCGTCGATATAGATCCCAGTGGTAAACCATCAGCATCAACCGCAAACGTGGCGCCAGAAACGGTACCAGTGACGTTCGTGGCAACAATAATGGCGTTCGCAGCGCTTTAGATGATTTTTTTTCTCAAGGCTCAGACTGCTGTTCGTAATTGGAATGATGCATTATTTAAAATAAATGGGACCTTGTCAGAACAACCATTTTTTCCAACAAAATTACAATTACAAGAGGGAGTTAATTTCAAAAGAATTTCAGTCAACGGGAAATAACCATTTTTGTATTCAAATCGGTTGTATTCAATGAATCAAATAATAACTATCGACCATCTAGGCTCTACCTCTTTATAACAGCCACGCACTTCCAGCCGGTGAATTACCACGCGCTTCTTTCAAATGATGTGTGGCCACTTTTTGCACAAGCCCACCTGGGGCAGTAGATTCGTTTTTCTTTGGTAGCCAACCTACTACGGATGCCTTCTTGGTCAATTTTTTAGCTTCGTTTCTCGACTACTGTTTTTCATATAATTTCCGCCGTTACTTTCAACATTGTTTTAGCTTTTTCTTTCTGAACCAATGCATTTTTTTTCCAAGTCATTTGTTTACCTACATAACGAATGTGACAAATATCCATAATACCGAAAATGCATTTGTGCATACGCTTGTTACGATTTCTAATTGATCGAGGTTCGCCAAATCACTTCAAACGCCAATGTAAAAATCCCATTCTCTTGAAGTTTTCATGTAACAGAACCAATTGATAACGAATCGAATCAAATATAAAGTAAGACGGTATAATAGCACCACCCCCCCCCCACCCCCTAAGGCAATACCTTCATAACTTTTTACTTTTCTAAAAATATTACAGATAACACGTAATAAAGCTTTTTTGAAAAGTCGTGAAAATGGATTTCAAAAAGTGCCGGGCAATACGCCCCACCTTAGCCAAAGACGTTTCAAAGCCCTTCATTAGTATTTTTCAATCCCATTATAAAAAGGTTACAAATCCTTATGAGCGTGACATTAAAAAACCGACATAAGTCCATTTAATCAGGTTTGAAATACATTTCAATAGTTTCCATATAATTTGGAAGCAACTGCTGCAAGCTCGCCGCGCTTGTGTTTAGTTGATAAAGGCATATTGTCCTGCCTAGACTGGGGCGTATTGACCAGAGGAACATATTTTCGAAAAACGTTACATTTTTGAAGATAGAAGCAATTTTATATCACATTAACCACTGATAAAAGTTATTTTGTTGCCCAACTGAGTGCTCCAGTGCAAGTTTTGCGGACAGTATGCTTGCGTCGCTCCAGAATGTTGAGCAAACAATCATTGAAAGTTACATCAAAACTGTAACTTTTTGTATTTTGCTATTATTTTCATTATGTAATACAAAAATACTTCCACATTCACATAGTACGTGGGGCGCATTATACCGTCCACCCTATAACTAAGGATATCCAAATACAAATTTACGACTGAATTGCTATGGATTGTTTTCATTTTACGATCAAAATATAACAAGTCAGTCAAAAATGCACTTGGTGTGGTTTCGCAGACCAGTTTAGAGTCACATTTTAAGATCTAAATTTTCACATCAGATTTTGTATGTATCTGCACTGTTAGAAAAAAGTACTTAATATTAGGTACTTTTCACTCAAATCAGCGGTTCAGTGTGGGAACCCAAAACTAAGTAATTTTTTCTATAAATTAAGTGATATTTACTTAATATTAAGTGAAATATACTTAATTTTAAATAGAAACTAATCAAAAGTTAGGTAAATTTTACTAAACTTTTGTAAACATGAGATTACTTAACGTTGGGTTCCCACACTTTACTGCCCTTGTTGAGTGGTTTTGAGAGAGAAAAGAGAAAGAGAGAAAAAGTACCTAAAATTAGGTACTTTTTTCTAACCGTGTGCATGCCTCTATTTATAGTTTACAGTGTATGAACGCAAAACAAGAGTCTTGTGTAGATGATCCCTTACAGAATAGTGAATATCAAACATCCGCCCATTGAGGGTCACGCATCAAATGTATATACAGGTCATATGGTAATTTAAGATCCTGCAGTTATTGGAAGTCTACAATACTATCTAAATGTAATTAATTTTACACATAAATCGGATATATAGTCGCAACAAGCATTGAGCAATGCTTCATGCATGTTTATGCAAATGCAATCAAGTTTCATTTTAATAAGTCTAATTTATATCATAAACATTGCAATATATTTATAGCGTAGAGTAAAATCTAACAATAAACAACTGAATAAAACTAGACTTATAAATGTATGAATATACATGTGTGCTGAGAATAAAATCACTTAAAAGCATTCCGTTTTGTGTATTCATCTTTAAAATATCACAGATGGAGAAAACTTTGGAAAGCGCCCAAAAAAGATCTATGACCTCCCCATGCTTCGATTGTATCTTGCGAACGGCGCTGGGTCTATAGGCTGAACGGTCTTAAGGCCAAATGACAAGTGAGACGTGAGTAACGTGAAATTAGATGTGAGAAATCATAAATAAGAAATGAGAATCGAGTAGTGAGCAGCGAGAAAAAGTAGAAGTGATAAATAAGTGGTAAAAAGTGATAAGTGAGACGTGATGAAAGAGGAGAGTGAGACATGGGAGTTGAAAAGGGAAATCTGAAAACCGAGAAGTGAGATGTGTGAAATAAAATGTGAGAGGGAAGGAAAAAAGGAGAAGCAAAACGAAGGTACAAAAAAGTTGAATAAATAGACAGGAACATGGGCATAATTAACCCCTCACGGTTGCCACTCCATTATTGCAGGGTCAGCTGTAATTACACTGAGAACCAAAAGATTATGTTTTGGATGTACGCCATTTTCAATAAGGAGGAAGAAAAAAAGTTAAAAAATTACAAAAGTAACAAAAATGAAAAAAAGATAGCAATTCGTAGCTGCTACTCAATGCGAAATTGTCCAGAGAAACATGTGAATGGGGCTTATGATTACCTATCCATTCTCAATGTACACGTGGCACTGATCACGTCTTTACGGTCGTAATGGGAAGGCGTTGCTACATGATACCAAGAAGACCTCTGCAACTGCGATTGTCTTGGCATATAGACAATTGTTTGTTTCAAAAGATACACAGTGTCGACCCAATTTTGTCACTCCCCGATTTTATCAAGTTTTCGACCCAATTTCATCACGCCCCGATTGTGTCACGTTTCTGACACGATTTTGTCCAACAAAATTAATAACTTATAAATATCTTTCATCACCTATAGTACTATCAGTGATGATCTCTGATTTGAAGAATAAAAATAACTGTAATAAAAGTTAGTAGTAGTAGTAGTAGTAGTAGTAGTAGTAGTAGTAGTAGTAGTAGTAGTAGTAGTAGTAGTAGTAGTAGTAGTAAGTAGTAGTAGTAGTAGTAGTAGTAGTAGTAGTAGTAAGTAGTAGTAAGTAGTAGTAAGTAGTAATAGTAAGTAGTAGTAAGTAGTAATAGTAAGTAGTAGTAAGTAGTAATAGTAAGTAGTAGTAAGTAGTAGTAGTAAGTAGTAGTAAGTAGTAGTAGTAAGTAGTAGTAGTAAGTAGTAGTAGTAAGTAGTAGTAGTAGTAATGGTGGTGGTGGTGGTGGTAGTGGTGGTAATGGTGGTGGTGGTGGTGGTGGTGGTGGTGGTGGTGATGGTGGTGGTGGTGGTGGTGGTGGTGGTGGTGGTGGTGGTGGTGGTGGTGGTGGTGGTGGTGGTGGTGGTGGTGGTGGTGGTGGTGGTGGTGGTGGTGGTGGTGGTGGTGGTGGTGGTGGTGGTGGTGGTGGTTGATTGGTGGTGGTGGTGGTGGTGGTGGTGGTGGTGGTGGTGGTGGTGGTGGTGGTGGTGGTGGTGGTGGTGGTGGTGGTGGTGGTGGTGGTGGTGGTGGTGGTGGTGGTGGTGGTGGTGGTGTGGTGGTGGTGGTGGTGGTGGTGGTGGTGGTGGTGGTGGTGGTGGTGGTGGTGGTGGTGGTGGTGGTGGTGGTGGTGGTGGTGGTGGTGGTGGTGGTGGTGGTGGTGGTGGTGGTGGTGGTGGTGGTGGTGGTGGTGGTGGTGGTGGTGGTGGTGGTGGTGGTGGTGGTGGTGGTGGTGGTGGTGGTGGTGGTGGTTGGTGGTGGTGGTGGTGGTGGTGGTGGTGGTGGTGGTGGTGGTGGTGGTGGTGGTGGTGGTGATGGTGGTGGTGGTGGTGGTGGTGGTGGTGGTGGTGGTGGTGATAGATGATGGTGGTGGTGGTGGTGGTGATGGTGGTGGTGATGGTGGTGGTGGTGGTGGTGGTGGTGGTGGTGATAGTGGTGGGTGGTGGTGGTGATGGTGGTGGTGGTGATGATGATGGTGGTGGTGATGGTGGTGGTGGTGGTGGTGGTGGTAGTGGTAATGATGATGATGATAATAGTAGTAATGGTAGTAGTAGTAATGGTAGTAGTAATGATGATAGTAATAACGTAGTAGTAGTAGTAGTAATAGTAATAGTAGTAGTAGTAGTAGTAATAGTAGTAGTAATGATGATAGTAATGGTAGTAGTAATAGTGGTAGTAGTAGTAGTAGTAGTAGTAGTATGGTAGTAATAGTAGTAATAGTAGTAATAGTAGTGGTAGTAATGGTAGTAATATTACTACTAGTAATAGTAATGGTAGTAGTAGTAATGGTAGTAGTAATCTAGTAGTAGTAATGATGATGGTAGTAATGTAGTAATGGGTAGTAATTGATGCCACTCTGTTGCAGATAGAACCACCACACTGATTGAGGACTATCTGGGCTTCGATATATCAATAGGTTGGTAATTGCCTGCAAAGTACCTGTCTGGGATCCTGTTATTAGTATCTGAGCCGGGTAGGTGAGTGTTAGCACACGCGTGACATTGCCAGGTGTTCCACGCCGCAACGATGCACAGGAGGTGCACAGAGTGGATACAAATGGGAGATTAGGGGTATTACAATCCATCACTGAGTGAGAGACTGAATGTCAAGAGAATGGTGCACAAGTGGTGCAAGCGACAGGGACTGAATGTATGAGCGAGCACACAAGTTAGACTCGCATGGTACGTGTGGTCAGAGTGACTGCTTAGGCAGTAGTGTACATAGTTGATGGAAGACCATTTTCTTTTAGTTGTTCGTCGACATAAGACCAAAAAAATTTTGGTTTGCCTTTGAGACTACACTGGATCTGACGATTTGTACAAGACCTTCGATGATGTAGTCCCTAATTAGCCTTTTCTGAGCCAGATTCATTCGGAGGAATTATTGTAATAGGTAACCCCTTGTACGCTGCAGCCAGAAAATTGTACCAATATTGAAATCGCCCATAATTATGATTTGGTCAGTCAGTGACATGCGATTACTAATCAATAAGCAAATAAACAGTTTGTGATCATCGGTAGACAGTTCAACCCAAAGTTGCTCGATCGAAGCAGCAGGTGGTTGAAGCAAGAAAATGAAGAAACGAAAATAAAGAATAAATAATAAGGAAGTGAAAATAAAGAACAAAGAAAATAATTAAGAATAAATTATAAAGAATACAAAATCAAGAAAGAAGGAAGGCAAAATAGGAGGAAGAAAAAATTAAGAAGCATAAATAAATAAATAATAGGAACAAGAAAGATAGAATAAGGAAGAAACAAGGAAGAAGAAAGAAAAAGAAAGAGGAAAGAAGAAACAAGGAAGAAGAAGTAAGGAAAACAGAAGGAAGATGTAAGAAGGAAGAAGAAAAAGGGAGGAAGAAAGAAAAACACAAACTTTTGGAAAACGCAAGTGTAGCAAGTCTGACAGTATCTTGGCAGCCAGTTAACGTCGAAAGGCGGAACCAAGATTGACATAGGAGCACAAGAAGGCTAGGGCTACTTTTGCGAGTTCACGCACCAAAATTCGAATATTCAACGTGAATAACATTGTTGTTACACACTTGGTGTGTATAGCAGAGATCACGCAGAAACTGCGAGTATTTATCAACCGATGTCTACGATTCGGACCTGGCGACCTCTCGTCAAAACTGGATCTCGAGACGACTTTCATCGACGATGCCATCAAAAATCGATATCAACAGAAATTCAAGAGCGTAAATTAGCATTAGCATTAGCGTTAAGATTTAACTCTACGGTCTCTCGTAGGCAGGGCTGTGCAATGTCAGGATGCTCTTTGTACATTCATAGAAAACCTTAAATGATACTCTTTCTATATGGCTAACCATCATTGCACAAGAGCGTCCAAGACAACCAAATGGAACGACACTCGTGCTGATGAAGAACATGCGAAAATGTGTATCCCCGCTGCACAAGATATTGTGTTCTATGCTTTGCATTAATTTTCACACGATTAGCTTTATACGTGTGCACGGCCCAATGGCAATACAACTGCAAATTGATGGTGATGAGTATCTTTTCGCAGGCAAGTGAAATGATGGTCTGTATCGTACACTCTTTTTATTTTGGAGAATGATGGAAGAAGCAAATCCGATCATTTCAATAAGGCATGTCACAATAAATAGCTTTGTGTTACTATGATGGTTGAGGAGAGTGTGGAATGCAGAAGAATAAGCGTGTCTATATCAGGGTGTTAAAAGGTGTTGATGGTGATGGTGCACAGCACTGCTCGTAGAGTGTCACGAGGAGTTTATTTTTGGAATTGTAAGTGTGGAACGTTACAGTACAGTAGTAATCGTTTGGTAGAACGTGAAACACAGAAAACACTAAAATAGAAATACAAAGTAGGAAAGGGACGAGCCTGAATTGAACCCACGACCTCCTGTGTCTACTCATATGTAAAACAAAATTCCCTGATTTTTCAGGTTTTTTCAAGGTGTTTATAAATTTCCAGGCGAAAACAAACGTGCCATATATAGATTTTAGCAGCAAAATGTTCAATTCAAAAAAGTAAATTGAATTGAAAATTTCTCCATAGATTCCATTGGAAAATCTTCCGGATTTTAAGAATTGCTTCAGAACTTCCTCCAGGATTTAATTTGAAAATTTCTTTGCTAAAACTTTAGAAAACATCTCAAACAAACATCTCTCTCTTTTTTAAGAAACTTAGAAAACTTCTTGAAATGTTCCGGAAATATGTTTGAAGATTTCTTCAAAATCCTTCAGAGCTTCTTAAAAAACTCCTTCAGGAAATGTGTTGATGTAAAAATAGAGATTGTTGAACGTTAGGCATAATACCTTCTTTATGTCGTGGGCTGTTTTAGGGCATTTTATGCTCAACATCTTTTATGCCTAACGTACTCATGCCTAACGTCCTTATACCTGTTCATGACCAACATCTAGTTTGTTCTAGTTTGTGACTAACGTCTAGTTTGCTTGGATCTAGCAGCCAAGGTACCGGTACTATAAGTGTCAAACGGCCAAGTTAGAGCCTATTCGGATAACGCCATTTATGATCATAACTATCATGATAAACAACAACCTGATGCCATATGATGCCAGCATATTTTGGCAGAACTGCTTTACTGTAAAAACCTTCGGAAAATGCTTGGAAACTTTTTTGAAATTCCTTGGGATGTTTTAGGAACTTGATCAGAAGCATCTTAAGGAAAACTTTAGAAAACACCTGGAGGAGTTCTTCCAGATATTTTGCTTTTCAGAATTCTTTGGAAATACTTCGAAAATACCTTTAAAATCCATTCGGAAAAATCATTCGGCTATTCTTTCAAAAATTCTTAAAAATCCTTCACAAATACTCTACACTTTTTTTTTTGACAATCCCTTCAGGTTCCTTTCAGGAATTTCTTGAAGAAAAATCGTCCAAGAAAATTCGAAATTCTTTTCCATATCTTGGAAATTCCTTCAGAAATAATTTAGAAAATTGCTAATCATTCTTATGGACACTCTTTTAGTAATTTCTTTGAATAATTCCTTAGAAAACTGATCCCGAAGTTCCTTTGATTGGTATAGGGGAACTGCTCCTTGAATTCATACCATGTACAAATCAATACCATTCAAACACGACACAAATTGAGCTCAAATTGCCTGTTTTGCAAATGTTATTGATATAGGAGTATGTTATTAATAATGGAACAGATACCCTATTTATTCAAATATTTTTAAGGATTTTTTCCATCTCCTACTTATAAGGCAGAAGCGGTAGCCACCACCGATCTCGTCAACAGAAATTCATGAGCGTAAATGGCCACAAATTACAAAAGCGCAGAAATGAAATCGATAAGCAAGCGTTGAACTGAAATCCGGCAGGACATCGCAGCAGAGGCAAACGCCTGGCGACTTAGGCTAAATAAAGAAATTAAGGAATCTGACCTGGGCCCAGGTCAAGGCTAAAGCGAGCATTCGCCCAGGATAGATATATTTTACGTTGGCAATATGTACCCCTAGGGGTGTTCAGAGCACATGATTGTTTTATCATCTTTTATTTGACCGTAGTACAAAAATGAGCATAATTGCAGTAAAAATAAGGGGTGCTCTTCTTGCTCCATGTGGCGATAAGTCCTAGTCCCTTATTTCTATTAAAAAAATCTATTAGTCACGCTGATTAATAACGAATGTGTGATATGTTTTTTTTTGGCACGACAAATGCTGGGTAAAGCGTACCATTAGTACTTCGCGTACCTGAAAGAATAAAATAGACCCCATTTCGCGGTCCTTAACCTCTTACTCAGCAACTCCTATCCCTACCTTAGGGAAGATCGGGTAACCAACCCCGGTGGGAGCTATGGTCGTATGTTGACAAATAAGGGGGGATTTGCTCCTCTCCGGAGGTGAAAATCTGGTCGAGCGTCTGTTCTCCATGTTGAGAGCGGCTCACAACAGCGTCTGTTCCCCATGTTAGGGGCGGCTGATCATCGTCCGAGTGCCAGCGAGGGACTCTAAACAAAACTGTGCACATCATGCTGCATCGTGTCAGCATCGAGAAGGCAGCCCCTTCAACGCGATGTAGGTAGCGCAACCCTGGTAAGGTAGCCTACCGAAGATTCTACAGTTACCAAGAAAGGCAAAAGTAGAGCAAACGGATTGATTCAACGGCAACAGACCCGGCAACGAATAAAGGACAACGATTGGAAAGTCGGATCTTGGAACGTGAGAACTTTGAATGAACCCGCACGTGTTGTCATCGGGGACGCAAATGCGCAGATCGGAAGAGAAAACTTTCTTTCGCTTTGTCATTGGTACGGAAAGCCTTCATTCCGCTACCAACGATAATGGCCTGCGACTTGTAACCTTTGCTGCTGCTAGAGGAATGACAATCAGCAGTACCTACTTCGCACGTAAGAATATCCGCTAACACACCTGGTACCATCCGAGTGGAGACACTTGCTCACAGATATACCACGTGCTGATCGACAGACGACATTTCTCGGATATTATAGATGTAAGGTCCTTCAGAGGTCCGAACATTGACTCGGATCACTACCTTGTAGTTGTAAAAATTCGGACACGGCTTTCCAGTGTCACGAATTCACGAAACAACAGATTTATTTATTTATTATCAGACTAAGGCCGGAGTGGCCTGTGCTGCACATAAAAGACTTCTCCATTCAGCTCGGTCCATGGCCGCACTTCGCCAACCACGCAGTCTGCGGAGGGTCCGCAAATCGTCCTTCACCTGATCGATCCACCCTACCCGCTGTGCACCGTCGAATCGTTGTCGAGAACCTTTTTCACCGGATTATTGTCCGACATTATGGCTACGTGCCCGGCCCACCACAATAAATGAAATGAAATGAAATGTCTCGTGTCCGTAGAGAACTACCGGTCTTATAAGCGTTTTGTAGATAGTCAGTTTGGTACGGCGTCGAACTCTATTCGATCGGAGCGTCTTGCGGAGTCCAAAGTACGTACGATTTCCAGCCACTATGCGCCTCCGAATTTCTCTGCTGGTATCGTCACCAATGAGTCCACCAGTGGTCACCAGTGAGTCCAAGTACACGAATTCTTCAACCACCTCGATTTCGTCACCACGAAACAACAGAACGATGCGTTTTAATATCCAACGCTTGTCAGTTGAAGTAGTTGCTGAACAGTTCCACCAGAAGCTTGACGAGCGGATAGGAGATGCCACCGGATCTGGCGACGTCTACAGATTGTGGGAAAATATCCACGAAGCGCAGGAAGTGTTAGGCACTGCACAGCGACGCCAACGAAATGGTTGGTTTGATGAGGAGTGACGGAAGAGAAAAATGTTGCTAGGAGTCGAATGCTAGTGGCTCGTACCCGTTCCAACAGAGAGCGGTACAGTGTAACAAGAGCAGAAGAGAAACGAATCCACCGCAGAAAAAAAAGGCAACATGAAGAGAGTGTGATAGCTGGAGCGCAGGAGAACATGGATAGAAACGATATGCGGAGGTTTTACGCAACTGTCAATGTTGCGCGGCATGAGAGTGCGCCAGAGCCCGCCATGTGCAATGACCGAGAGGGGACTTTGCTGACAGACAATACTATGGTGGCAGCCAGGTGGAAGGAGCACTTCGAAGATTTGCTGAACGGTGAAAATGAAGGTGTATTGGGGACAGGATGGACATAGTCGGCGACGGTTAAGCTGTGAAACCACCAACGCTGGACGAGGTAAAGAAGGCTCTAAACGAGATGAAAAACAGTATAGCTGCTGGGAAGGACGAGATGTCGGTCGAGCTTCTCAAACACAGAAGTGAGCAACTGCATCAATTAGTCCACCATATTATTCAGAAAATGGTTGGATGGCCTCATATGCCCAATCTATAAGGGCACAGACTAGAGTGTGCCAATTATAGAGGGATCACCCTTTTGAACTCGGCGTACAAAATTCTGTCGCGTATCCTGTTTAGCAGACTGAGGCCGCTTGAGGAGTCCTTCGTCGGCGAATACCAGGCATGTTTTCGTGAGGGCGTTTCCGGCGAAACTGACTAGACTGATACGTGCAACGCTGGATTGCTCGAAATCAAGTATTCGGATTGCAGACGAAGTGTCAACCTCGTTTGTGACCTTAAACGGATTGAAGCAGAGTGATGCACTTTCGGATTTATTGTTCAATATTGCACTCGAGGGCGCTATTAGGAGATCTGGCGTGCAGAGGAACGGCACTATCATCACACGGTCGCATGTGCTCCTGGGCTTTGCGGGCGACATCGACCTCATTGGAATCGATCGCAGAGGAGTCCAGTAGTGGAGGCTTTTGTCCCACTGAAGAGGGAGACGGCGAGGATATAGGCTTAACCATTTACTCTACCAAGACAAAGTACATGGTGGCAGGTAGATATAGAGGAAGACCTAGTGGTGGTGTTGGTGCTGAGGAAGTGCTTGATGGGGATGTGTATGAAGTTGTTGATGAATTTGTTTACCTTGGAACACTTGTGGCATGTGACAATGACGTTTCCCGTGAAGTGAAAAGACGTATTGCTGCAGCGAATAGGGCCTTTACGTATTACTTAACCAGCTTTGGTACCGCAACATGCAGGAAACGAAATTTTCTCTATACAAAACTCTGATTCTACCAGTGGCCCTTTATGGATATGAAGCATGAACGTTAAAAGAGGCTGCGTACAATACTCGGAAGGAAGCTAGAAAATGATGTGTGGCTTCTTCGTTGGCATTACATCCCTCACTGGGACAGAGTCGCCTCGCAGCTTAGTGTTCATTAAGCACTTCCACAGTTATTAACTGCGAGGTTTCTAAGCCAAGTTACCATTTTTGCATTCGTATACCATGAGGCTAACATGATGATACTTTTATGCCCAGGGAAGTCGAGACAATTTCCAATCCGAAAATTGTCTAGACCGGCACCGGGAATCGAACCCAGCCACCCTCAGCATGGTCTTGCTTTGTAGCCGCGCATCTTACCGCACGGCTAAGGAGGGCCCTGTATCAAGTATACAAAGAAGAAAATATTGTGAATCGTATAGAATACGGCAGACTTCAGAAGGCTGGTTACTTAGTCCGAATGTCGGAAGAAACAATTATTCAACAGAAAACCGAATAGAGGCCGGCGACTTTGTGGAAGGCCACGAACACGCCGGCTGCACGCTGAACGTTCGGGGAAACTGGAGAAACATTGCTCAAGACCGGCGATTATGGAGCTCTACAATACGCCATGCATATTGCATAGGTGTATCGACGCTGTAGCCAACCAGGTACCAGATAGGGTGGATATGTTTTATGAATGTAACATAGACAAAATCTTCGTTTGAAGTATAATTTTATTATACTTTATGCGTCCATTAAAAAATCACATTCTATCGATCAGTTTTGACTAAATTTTACAAACACATGATTACACTTCATAGGATTGCTAGTATTCACATTTACTTTCCATATAAATAATAAGAATAATAATAATTATATAAATTTTAAAAATCACCTACGCATTGTCCAAAATGAGAAGTCATGTCCACCTCAACTCGCTCCGAAAGGCAATTCTTATAATTAAGGTAGTCTAGTAATCTTCGCGGTAATGGTAGTGCCTGAATTAAATCCTTTCTTATTATCGTTTTATGGATGACGAACCTGTTGGGAAAAATTATAACGTCAATCATGAACTAGAGGCTCTTGCTACCCGGCAGCACGATATTACCTGCAAAGATGTTGCAAGCTTTGTACGTGTTTGAATCTGGACACGGGTTTCGTCAATTGCACGCGTAAAGGTCCGTGTTCTGGTCTTCTGTGCAGAAAAAATAAGTATCTACCGCTTCTGGAATGCTCCACGGCGTTTTCGATGAATTCCATTATTGTTCGGGATTTAAACTTGGCACATGACCCGAACGAAAATGCACCTAAAAATGTAATAAACGAAGGGTAATTTGAAAAGGGAAAAGAAAAACTAAATCACCTTGAGCTTGATCTATTCTGACGTGCCGAACTGAACCATTCAGTTTGAATGTGAGGGAGAAAATGTAATGATCGTCGGAGCTATCTCGCACCAGAAAACTTCCATCGGGCTCATTTGAGAGAATTTTTTCTGCTCCTTCCGATGATATAGGACCCCAGTACCATCCACACTGAGAAGGAAACAGAGCAAAGAATCTTATTGAATGATTTCTAAACAGGAATATCAAGTAATCGGTTCTTACATCCTTCACTTTATCAATACTCGCAGTAAAATCCATGATATGCGCCGCCTCATCCTGTTTATTTGTTTCGTTCGATTCCTTTGTTTCTTCAAATGAAACACCGTTTGGTAGAGATGTTTTTTCCGCTGTAAAGTGATCAGTATCATAAACTGCTATGAAATAGAATGTCTATACTATTTTTCTTTCAGTTCATATAAACACATTGTAGTAGAAAAAAACTTATGATTGCTAATCTTCCTATGGAATTAAATCCTAATAAGAAGCAAAATCGTAAATCGAAGCTTAAAATTATCAGTTCACGATAAAAAAAGAAACATGTAAGTATCGTATATGAATATAAAATGAAAAAAATGTATATTATCGAACTATTAATATCCATACATACCTGACATAGGCAGTGGTGGTAGTTTTCGCGTTGATACACTGGACTTCTTGTAGTAATCATCTATCGACTTAGACTTGGTGCCACAAACATTTTGCTTGGCGTGGCCGTCAAGAAACGACTTTTTGCCCCTCAAGTATTGCTGATGTTTGCTGATACGGAAAATGTTGCATAGCTTTTGCTTCAGGTTGAAAGAAAAGTGATTCTTTTTGCTGTTGCATTCGCTAACTTTGCAGGATATCGTGCGCCGCTTCTGGTCTCGTTCCTGTTCCGCGGCGTATGACGATTGTGATTTTTTGTTGATAACTTGCTTCCTGTTATTGGATTCCTGTAGTACGGAGCCCTGTCTCCTCTTCAAATTGAATTCGTTTTTCTGGAATGGTACTGAGAATGGTTTGAAATTTATCATTTTGGGATTATAATAAATACGTATTAAAATATAAATATTGAATTAGTTCAAAAAGAAAATATATTTTGTAAACAACTTTAATAATGTGATTTTTAAAAAAGAAGTTGCAAATTTTGGGCTTTTTTTGTTACGGTCTTGCCTAAGCGAGCGTCCACAAATTACGTAACGCTTAGAGGGGTGAGCCAAAGTTGGGCAAAGTATTACGATCCTTACAAAATTTTCAGATGTTTCAAGTGTGACATGTGGGGGAGTGGGGTTTTAAAATGCCCAATTTTTGCGTGACGTAATTAATGCATTTTCCCTAACTTGCCCTTGGTGGAGATAGAGAAACCCTTATGTGGTGCGTAACTGAGTATGTCTACAAGAACGGCGGTGAAATTAACAGCTTTCTTGCAGACAGCCATCTTGCCCTGAGTGATAACCGCTATGACAGCAACAGGGACTATGTCCAGGGGCCACCACTATTGTAACCTCGAAGCATGGCAGAAGTTTGAGTGTGGACTGCGCATGCTGAGGCAGGAGTGTCGTAGCATAGTATCGTTGATTGGTCCCTGCATACCGCTATTGATACCTCGAGGCATGCCAGTGGATTGTTAGGGTGAGCACCCAAATAAGACTAACTTAGGGTGAGTGACAGCTTCTTCGGCGGCAGGGTCGGACTGGGCTGGACACGTTGTTCGTATGCCGGAAAAACGTCAAGCGAAGATAATATTTAGTAGAGAACCCGGAAGAGGACGCAGGCTTCGTGGAAAGCCGCGTACAGGATGACTTTTTGCAGTCGAAGAGGAGGGCGCTCAATGTTCAGGGCGACTGGAAGCGATTAGCCCAGGATCGAGCCCAGTGGAGAAGGATACTCCATTCGGCGAAGAGCTGTAGCCCATCAAGTATCAAATAAGTATTCCTTATTTTTTATTCCTTATTCCCTATTCCTCATTCTTTATTCTTTATTCATATTCCTTATTCCAAAAACATGACGTCTTCGGCATTATTGTCAGAGGGGTTTTCTATAACTAATTATGCTCAAATTTGGCCTAAACATTCTTTGCATATCAAAGAATATTGTGGCCAAATTTCTTAAATTTTAGTCTACAAAAACCCCCCTGCCGTCATTTTCCCTACTTATTTCGAACATCTTACTTTTCATTTCCCAAATGGCGTTCGGGCAAAGGGTATTCGTCCAAATGACCCTAAACCTTGATACCCACGTAGCGTCTTTTCAACGCTGCGTGCACACGGCGTGAAAAGGACGCAGATATGGATCGGGAAAAAAACAAACAGTAGCGCAGCGGAATCGTCTCCAAATTGTTAGTTCTTTAAGCTGATTGTGAAATCAGATAGTTTGTTCTCGAAACCCATAGGAAACTATCAAGTATGGGTATTTTTACCTCATGCAACAGTTAAACAATATAGCAAGCTGATGTTAATTTGATAATATTCACATTTCAAAAAAGTGGTGATCAGACATTGAAAGCGTGAGTGAAGCGGACGAGCATTGATCTGATTCAATCATAGAATCCTATGCCAGTGAGTGAACAGCCTTGCTCCGATGGATACCAAACAACGATTATGAGCGATCGTTGCTGCGTAAACAACGATCAACAGTGTTCGCCAAGCCAAATTTGGTATGGTATCCATGGAAGTTACGACTGGAGCATTTGTATTACGCTTGCTCTACTACAATAAAAACATCAAAACATATCAGTTGTTCCCTACTTTCAAGTTTCTGGGATGGAGAAGATAAAGTATCAAAGCCTCCCATGCACTGTATCAGAGCTCCATTCTCATAGCGGACTAAATTTTTCTAAATGTCTGAACATATTTTTTAACAGCATGTGATAACAACACTCATTGTTAGGTTACCAAGTGATTTGCCTCGTGAGCGATTAAGATCTTTAAACTTTGAATCAACGATCTAGAAAGCAGTAGAGCATCAAGTTGGCATGAATTTAGTCGATTTTTACTCATGATCCGATTTTTTTCAATACCTGGTGGTGATATTTCGTTGCCGGAAAACTCATGAGGCAAGCTGACAGATATTTGGGAACAACGCACCACGCGTCGGCGAATCAGCATTCTAGTATGGATAGTGCGTGGAGACGCATAGTATATTGTAGGTTAGTCCGCCTAGGGCGTTTTGTCTAGCCAAAATGTTAGATGTTTAGATGTTTCATCAAAATGTGGAAAATTTCGGTTTTTTTTTTTTCAACCATCCCATCTTTCATTATGACACTTTTTAGTAGCTTTTTTCTAGGAGGTATGTTTTTCTTATGTGTAGTATGGCTTACACCGTTACGTACTATTGTTTATTTATTAGAATAATTCAACTGACCATGAATGTCTAAATGAATATTAGTTAAACTAGTTGGTTACGGTTAGCGGTACGGAAAAAGTCTAGTAACCACGAAACTAATCAACTGATAAATTAAAGTAAAAAATATCGAATAATTCGTTGAAGCGGCGAATGATGGATCGAATTGGTTCGTGTAGTTCATAGTTGCTAGTTTGTGGTTTTAGAAGCAAAAATAGACGTTGAAGAAGAGGTCTTTCAGGTGCATATAGATTTAACTACGACAGTAGTGCTGGAAAATCGATGGGACCCGTGAGTAGCTTCCCAGCAAACGTAGCTTGAGCGGCGATGCGTCTAAACTCTAGTGGTTCGATGCTAATCAACCGGCACCGCTCCTCGTACGGTGGCAAGTTCGTAGGATCACGCCACCTTAGGGTTCGAAGAGCGTATTTTCAGTGGCGTTTCCGTAACCTCAATCTACCTGTGCACTGGATTTAAATTAAGGGATTTGGTCTGCGGAAATGCATAGAATAACTAAATTTTGATTAGTTTAAACCAGGGCTGACAATAGTCATTCTCGTCGTATGGAGAAAGCGGAAAAAATAAGTCTTCGTCGTAACATTGCACGACGCAACACCTATTCGTTTTCTTCGCGCCGCATGCGTACCACGACGATAGTCGCGCAACCAATAGTTATGACGATTTTCGTCGTCACTTCTTCACACAATTGATTGCACGTCATTATAGACGGACTGGTAAAAAACATAATGGCGTCTCAAATAAACAAATAGTAGGAACTTTGGTAACATAAATGTATCGATAACATCCATAACGCTTTCATAAGTTACTTCAAACTCATTATTACAAAGGATTAATAAAAATCTTTGCATGGCAGCTGCCGTTTGAATAATAACGGTATGAAGTCTTCGTTCTTCGATGTCGTCATGAGGATTTGGTTACACGACGAAAGCTAACGTCGTGCGCGTCATTGACGATGTGTAGAGTAGCAATGAAGATACTGCAACTCGTCGCTACTATGGCATTTCGTGCTATGACGAAGACTATTGTCTGCCCTGGTTTAAACGACTCTGATAATTTTATTTTCCATTTGGGTTGTCAAAATATCAAAATTTTCATTTTTTGGGTCAATGCACAGGTAAAAAGTGAGGTTTCGCGACGCCACTGCGTATCTTAGTAACTTCCGTTGAACGGCTTCGATTCTAGCAATCCATGTGGTCCGGATGATTCCAGTATTGATCGCACGAAGGAACAGTACAGTGATCTAAAGCATCGGAATTTGCCGACAATTTTGAAAATAAAACCCAATTGGCGATTCGCTCGGGCTACAATGTTATCGTAGTGAGGTCTGTATGTCAGTCCACTGTCCAGGACAACGCCAAGATCCTTGTATAATCTAGTATAACACTTTGCAATTAATCAAAACATTACGCTTGTTGGCCCACCCTGCAACAGTCATCTGCTCTACAGATAATCGCGAGAGAAGAGATTTACGATCTCACAGCATCTCAGGTATCGGCAATGTTAGCCACACATAGGAATTCCATCCATGTATTAATTAGTAAGAAATAAATCGTTGCCGGGAATAGGTGTTTTTTCAAAGTACCAGTGCACGTATTCTGCTTTCTGTGAAAGAATAGTGACTCGTTTAACCCGCGATCCGTGGACAGAAAGTGACTATCTAGACAATAGTAACCGCTGTGACTCTATCACCCAAAAGGAACGAACCAGTGCTATATCGAAGAAGATTTTACATCTGGTCTTTCGAACCGGATAAAGCGCCAAACACAAATACAGTACAGTGCCCGTGTCGTGGAATTGTGACACAAAGGTCCATATCGGAGAGACGCCATCCTTGCATCTATTCAGCGTGGTCACCATCGTTGGGAATATCGACATTACCGCTTCACTGCCATGGGGTCGTCATGAGGTTGCTGTTGCTGAATTAAGAATTGTTTACCACCACATGCCCGTCGTCTAACAATTGGTGGAACTTCACCGAGCAAGAACAGATAAGTACAAGGAAGCAGGTTTGTCGAAGGTGTGCTCTGGGTGCATGATAAGAGCTGCCTATTGTGCATGCAATACAATGGTGTCAATGAGTGCGAATCGCTAAATCCGTACCATATGGAAAATAAAGATTGAAACGAATGTTATGAGTTTTATTGATGATTGAGTTGAGGGTAATTTAGTTCGCTGAATCGAGTTATTTCGGGTTGGTTTATTTATCAATTCTGTCTGGTGTGAAGCTGTCTCTGTCAATCGGTGGGTTCGTCACGATAATCGGTCGCGCGATTCGGAAATTCATTAAGTGGTGAACAAGTGAAAGTGGATGAAAATGTCGAGTCTACGGGAGTTAAGCAAACAGGAGCGACAGCTGCGACACATGCTTGTGATGATTAAGGAGTTCACACGAAAATCTGATGGACCACGGGATAGAGGATCGGTGCAAGCCAGAATGGAGAAATTGGATGAAGCCTACGAAGAATTTCGTCACGTTCGTATGAAGACAGAGATTCTGCTAGAAGATGCTGGCGAAGAAGAAGATTTTGCCGACACAGATGAAACCGAAGAAGCACGGGTGAAGCGAATGAATGAACAGGAGCAGCAAAGAAACCTAGAAAACGATCGAATCATGAAGGATTTCATCGATGAGTATTTCTCCATTAAGCAGATTCTCCAAGGGTTCCTTTCCACATTCCAGGCCAGCTCATCGATGATTCCAGTAGCTGCTGCTCAATGCCAACAGCCTGCCTCAGTTGGTATGCGTCTTAAACTGCCCGAACTGAAGTTGCCATCATTCAGTGGTGATCTTCGGGATTGGATCACATTCCGAGATTCGTTCAAGAACTTGATATCAGATAATACACAACTGACTGATATCGACAGATTCACATATTTGCGCTCGGCTTTGTCGGGTTAAGCATTGCAAGAAATTGCATCCATCGATTTGACGTCTGTTAACTATACAATTGCCTTGAACTCGCTTGAATCCAGATATGATAATAGGAAGCTGTTGGTCAAATCACATCTCGATGCTCTTCTATCTGTTAATCCCATCAAAATGGAGAGTTTCGAAGCTTTGAATGCCGTCATTAGTGAATTCGACAAGCAATTACAGATGCTTGATAAGCTGGGTGAGGCGACGGCGAATTGGAGTACAATCTTGGCTCACATTTTGCTGGGCAAGCTAGATCAAACTACGATGCGTCTGTGGGAGACAGAACATCGATCCAAGTTTTAGGCAGGAGTGTTCCTTCTTCGGAGGTGAAGAAGCCTACAAGGTTATTCGTCAGCAATTCTGGCGTCCAGGGCAGCACCAACAGTTGTCCCTTTTGCGGAGAACCTCAACATCCAGTTTTTCAGTGCAAAAAGTTCAAGTTCATGAAAGTAGAAGAACGGCGGAATGCAGTCACAGCAAAGCGGCTTCAATTGTCTCTCCCGTGGTCACATGTCCAAGTCCTTTACAAGAAGCTCCTGTAAGATATGCGGTCAACGTCATCATTCTCTCCTCCACGTAAGTTCAAGCAAATCGCCAAGCTATTCCGACTCACAATCGCTCAAACGACCGCAGAACCCACCGACTCCTCACACAACTCAGACACCAACCTCACAACCTCCAAATACTCATACTCATCAGCACACCTTCAATCATTTCAACAATCAATCATTTCCATCAGTCGCTTCCACAAGTGCACAAAACATGCCACCTCGATCAGACAACCTTGCTGACCCCAGTATTGATTTTCTGTAAGTGAACTCAGTAGTTCTTCATCCGTTCTGTTAGCTACTGCTATTGCTATTATTGAAGATACGTATGGGAACACTACCTACGCGCGAGCCCTGTTAGATAGCGGTTCACAGTTGTGTTTTATAACTGAGAATCTTTCGCAAAGACTGAAGTTCAAGAGATCCAGAGAGATGCTGTCAATAAGTGGTATTGGGCAAACAACGAAAAAGTGCAAGCAATCCGTTGTTGCATGTGTTCGCTCACGCGTTTCACAGTACGCCCAGGAGGAAAAGTTCTATGTGCTTCCTCAAGTGACGCTGAACCTCCCGGCATCAAGAATCAACACGAGTCGGTACAATCTTCCATCGGATGCTGTGCTTGCGGATCCAACATTCTACGAGCCTGGTGCAGTTGATTTGATCATCGGTGCCAGTCTTTTCTTCGACTTGCTAACGACAGGGAGCTGGAACATTGCAGATAGTGGTCCAGTTATGCGAAATACAGCATTTGGATGGGTTATTTGTGGGAGAATCTCCGGTGAATTCGAACGCCTCCGGCCTGCGGTAGCCAACTTATCCATGGAACGTATTGATGAACTATTAACGAGGTTATGGGATCTTGAGGAGTGCCAAACAAACAGCTTGCTTTCCCTCGAAGAATCTGCCTGCGAAAACATTTTCAACCGCACGACCATTCGTGATGCTGCTGGACGGTTTATTATAACTTCGCCAAAGAAGGAGCATCTCATCCAGAAGTTAGGAGATTCTCGTACAACGGCACTCAAAAGATTTCTTGCATTAGAGCGACGATTGGACGCAAATCCAAGGTTGAAGCAAATGTATGCCGAATTTATTGCGGAATATGTTCGTCTAGGCCACATGAAGGAGGTTGACGATTGCGAAGTAGCCTCACAAGCAAGGCATTAGTATATCCCTCACCATTGTGTTATTAAGCCTGATAGCACAACCACGAAACTACGCGTAGCCCACGAAACGACGCGTCATGCCAGACAAGCTCGGGAATTTCCCTGAACGAAGCGTTGATGGTTGGTCCAACGGTGCAGGAAGATTTGAACTCCATAGTCCTTCGCTTTAGACTACACAGATTTGCGGTGGTTGCGCACATAGAAAAAATGTATCGCATGGTGAAGCTCCGACCTGAAGACTAAAACTTGCACCTGATTATTTGGAGAGATGATCATGGAAGTCCGCTTCGTATATTCAAGCTGTGCACCGTAACATACGCTACAGCTTCAGCTCCTTACCTTGCCACCAAATGTCTGAAAAGACTTGCAGAGCTCGACGGAACCCGCTTCCCAGCCGCTGCCAAAGTACTGAGTGAAGATTTCTACGTGGACGACATGATGTCAGGGACGGAATCCATCGAAAAAGGCATTCTGCTCTGTAAAAACATTCAGCAGCTGCTACAAGGAGGAGGTTTTACCATCCGTAAATGGAGCTCTAATTGCCCTACGATACTGGAGCACATTCCGCCCGAATACAGAGATGACCGTACATCATTTGAACTGGATGATACAAGCGCAACAATCTGAGACTTATCTGGGAACCAAGATCAGATAACTTCACATTCAAGGTTCCACTGTGAAATCAATCTGTTATTTGCAAGCGATCAGTGATTTCTGACTTGGCCCGCATCTTTGATCCAATTGGGCTGATTGGACCAATCGTTATAATAGCACGTATTTTCGTCCAAACCCTCTGGAAGCAGAAGGTTTCTTTGGGACGAACCGCTTACCGAAAATGATCAATCCCAGTGGCGAGATTTCCGGTTAGGATTGGCGAACATAAATGACGTGACAGTTCCTCGATGGGTTTCCTACCGTTCCGACAGCATTGTCGTCCAATTGCACGGATTTTGTGATGCTTCTAAAGTGGCTTATGGGGCCTGCATTTATGTTCGGATAGCACACTCTGACGGTTTAATTTCTTCCCATTTGCTGACGTCCAAGGCCAGAGTGGCACTACTTGATCAGCAGAGAAAGAGGCGAAAACTTATGACAATTCCCCGCCTGGAGCTATCCTCCGCCCTACTCTTAGCCCACCTGTTCGATAAGGTTGCTAAAGCTGTCAAATTGCCAAATGCACGACCATTTTTCTGGACGGATTCGGAAATTGTTCAATACTGGTTGGCGAGTTTCCGAAATCCAACATCTGACTAGAGCCGGTTCTTGGGCCACGTTCGGGGTAGCGAAAATTCAGAAGATGTGCTTTCTCGTGGAACAACTCCGTTACAACTGAAAGATGACGAGGTCTGGTGGCACGGAACAAAGTGGCTTGTTCAGAGTGAACAAACTTGGCCCTCTACACAGAAGGTGCTCCACAATCGACTAGATCCAACACTATTAGCGGAAAACTTCCCAATGGCTGCAGTCGTAAATGTTCTTTCACCCAGCCACGGTATACAGAAAACAAGGTAGGCTCGTTAGAAAAATGACACTTCGAATGTGACGCATATTTTATCGCCACATGTTGGAGTACAAAAGTAAGCATGCTGCGACCGTAGAGCATCGTCTCGGTCCAGCTTGTGCGAAGATAGCAGTGACGTCACATGTTTACATTCAAACTGAATGTTTACATACGTGATGAGCCTGCCTTGTTTTTTTGTATGCCGTGACTCGGCAACATAATCACCTTTACAGGGCTGCTAAGATTCAAAACTGTCTACATCAAGAGCAGTCAGAAAAACGCACAGGTGTGCTGACGTACGAAAAGCGGCAGGAAGCATTAAAGCAGCTGGCGAGAATCGCCCAGCATGAATGTTTTCTAAACGAGATTCAAGATCTGCAGCAAAAGGGTCAGGTCAAACCTACTTCGCGATTAAATTCTCTCCATCCAACTTTGACAAGCGGTATACTCCAAGTCGGCGGCCGGTTGCAACATGCCAACGTTACCGCCGATCGAAAACATCCAATTATTTTGGATAAAAATCATCCCTTTACAAAGCTGGTTATGCTTCACTACCATCATAAATTACTCCATGCTGGACCACAACTCTTGGTTGCCGCAGTTCGTGAACGATTCTGGCCACTTTCGGCGAGAAGCATGGCACGTTCAATTGTACATTCATGTGTCAAATGTTTCCGATGTCGTCCGTCGAACCAAGAACAGCTAATGGCTGACTTGCCACCTGAGCGAGTCACACCAGCGCCACCGTTTCTTCGAGTAGGGGTGGACTACTGCGGTCCATTTTTTGTGAACCATCCACAACGAAAGAAGGTTCCATTGAAGTATTTTGCTGCCATTTTTGTGTGTCTCGTAACAAAAGCGGTGCATGTTGAAGCGGTAGCAGACTTGACAACAGACGCATTCCTCGCAGCTCTCCGGAGGTTTGTTGCCAGAAGGGGAAAACCTGAGATAATCATGAGCGACAACGCAACTAATTTTGTTGGCGCTCGAAGACAGCTAGATGAAATGCGTCGTATGCTCCAATCCAAGCAAGCTCAGGAGAAGGTGGTTACAGATGCTTCGAAGAACGATATAAAGTTTCACTTCATTCCGGCGAAATCCCCTAATTTCGGTGGCTTCTGGGAGGCCGCCGTAAAATCATTGAAGTTCCATTTGAAACGATCAGTTGGCTCCAGAATATTATACCCTGATGAACTGCAGACTGTATTCGCCCAAATAGAGGCGTGTTTGAATTCGCGCCCTCTAACGCCTTTAAAGCAATGATGTCGCTGACCTTAAGGCACTGACACCAGGGCCTGTAGCATAATCGAAATTTTACTTATAATATTAGTAGAGTCGCTTGTAACATTTTTACGTTGCATAATGATTCTACAAGTATGAATTTACAAGTCTAATATTACAAGTAAACCGCACTTATAATATTAGTGGAATTTACGAGTGACTGTTGCATAAAGAAAACACAAGTAGAATTTGATAGCGTTGGCTTGCCGTTGGTGCTATAGTTTAATTTACAAGTAGCTTTTATTTTGTTATTTCAGCTGTGCAAAGCAATTATATATCATTTGATTGTTTTTAACGACTTAATAGAGAAAAAACTATTATTGAAAGTGTTTTAAATTACTATACCGTGAAATACTATGCACTACGAATAAATTTCTCTTTCCAATATAAAACTGAGAATTGTGAAATTTATCAAATAACTCTGGAGCAAGCAGAAATACTTTAAGTATTCAAATGGTGGGATGCTAACTACTCAAAAGTGGGTTGTTTTCGCTTAAAACCGCATTTTGGGCCAATAACCCAATTTTGTGTAAAATGACTCTTATAATACTATGTAGTTTGCCGTAATCTACGTAAAAACATGTTACCCGAAGCAGAGTTAGTTACTAAACTTAGTTTACCTAAAGTTGACTTTATTCAACTCGAATGTGGGTTGTTGTATTTAACTATCTCGGGTGGGGCCATGTATCTTGCCCTATTTTTGACAACAATCATGGAGAAGAAAGGAAAAACTACTTAAATTTTATTACAATTTGATGCGATATTAGTAAGTATTTAGAACTTAAATTTTGAAATGATTTATCTGTCAAGAAATTGCCAAAATTTCATAATAATTTCAATTATTGGACTAAAAATCCCGCATAAGTCCAGAAAAACACGTAAATTGAAACCCGCTTCAAAAACACGCGTCAAACGAGTATAGCGAAATTAGATTTTTCATGGAATTTATATACGTTCGAGTGAAGTACAAATCGCCCAAATTAAAACCCATGTAAATCCCAAAATCCGCCTATAAAAACCACCTAAAAAATCACTCCAGTGCGCATTACTTTTTCTTTGTAAAAAGGCCAATACCACGAAACCGGATTTAGCCACGGAATAAATTAAAGAGAGAAGGATAACAAATTCATGTTCCGTGTATACCTATCGCAGTATTCTATGCACAAACTCAGAAAAACATAAACAAAATCATTTATCGCCGCATTGACAGTGAACTGTCGGATGAATTTTGACAGGTAAATGAACCTGACTGACTTGTCATTTCCTTCTTACTAATAATACAAGTACTAATATTATTAGTTGGCGAATAACTTTTATGCAACACAAATTACAAGTACTTGTAATTTTTTGACTTGTAACTTGTAACTTGTAGCTAATATTATTAGTCTGATTATGCTACAGGGCCCAGGTCATTTATCATTCATCGTCCGATGACCGCAATACTGGAACCAGAAATTCCATCAAATGTTCCTGAAAATCGGCTGTCTAGGTGGAGCGCGCCCAACGATTCATGCAGTACATTTGTCGTTGCACAATCGTACCAAGTGGAGGAGGCAACGCAACAATCTAACTGTTGGTACTATGGTACTAATAAAGGAAGACCATGTTCCTCCATTGAATTGGCTACTTGGACGGGTCATCCATGCTGGAGCCGACGGTAACGTGCGTGTAGTTACCGTGCGTATCGTAAACGGAAACTTCACAAGAGGAATTTCAAAAATTTGTCCGTTGCCTGTTCGTGAAGGTGATCCAGCTTCTACAAATGATGAGTGAAGCCCATCGATGAGGATGGGCGACAGCGGGAGCCAACTGGCTCCCGCGTGCCAGTTAAGTGTTTGTTTTTTAATATTAGAATAAAAAATTCAAGGAATGTTTTGTCGTCAGAGTCGCTGTTTTCCTTGCGCTGAAGACCGGGGTGCTCAACGAAGAACATCGCTAGTACCCAACCCTACGTTATGGAGTCCTACCATCTATCATCTACCATGTTAACGTTCGAGGGAATGTATTATCATACATCTTCAGTCATGGTGTCCTGTATTGCTGGACGCGGTATACATCAGCATCGGCGCAGGAGCACTCGCGGAGGCGCGCAAGCCTCCGCGCCAGGGAAGTCAATGTAGTCTTGTAATTTTCTTTTAAAAAAGCGCCTCTCTCATATTACAGCGGATTCAGCGAGGAGACCGAATCGCCATGGAATCGGAGCAGATGAGAGGGATTAAACAAGAGTAACGAAGGCACTATAAGAAAAACACCTTGTGTGCGGATACCACAGCTGATACGGCAACCTACCAAAGGAGGACGTCAACGACCAGTATCCCGAGGGATGAAAGGTGACTCTGAAGCTGACCTAATTAGTTCCTGTTCCATCGAATGATTTAAGTTGTCCAAATATTATTATTCTGCATATATGACCTAAACCAATCCGCAGCCGTTGATGAGACGCAGAGTAACATCAGCTTAGCAAGCTGAATTTCATGGTCCACAGTAAAGAAAGCGGCTTTCAGATCCATTTATGCTGCATCAACCTGCCATCAGGAATCCATACAATGCAGGCAGCTGGACGTAAATTAAACAAAGTTCGTACTTCGTAGTAACCGACCGCTTCGGATAAAAACCATGTTGATCGAAATCAATGCAGTTTGTATACACTCAAATAGAGCGTCATGCTACTTCAGAGTATCCATATTCCAGCGTAACGGGATATATCTGTATGTGTGTATGTATGTATGTGTGTGTTTGACACTTTTTGTATACTTAGCATTAACCAATTTGCTTGCAACAGGTTGCATTCGACACGGAATCTTCCCCAATTTTATTGCTATTGAAAATTGACCCAATCGACTACAGTGTCGACCCAATTTTGTCACTCCCCGATTTTGTCTATCCCCGATTTCATCACGTTTTCGACCCGATTTTATCACCCCAAAAATTTTAGTCTTAATTTTTATTTTCGTAAATAAAACCGCAAACAACAATGATTTTCATGAAATAAATTTTACCGCATGGAATTTTCTATGTATAACTTTTCAGTACCTGCGAAGGATTTTGTAAGCATTTTCAACAAGACAAAACGAGTACCGTTCACGCATTTTGCCTTTCCTAGCATAAACTAATTCATATTTGTAAAATAAATTAAAAAATTGAAAATATTTTTTTCCCGATTTTGTCACATGCCCTATTTTATCACCACAAAATTCACCAGGGGGTGGTAAAATCGGGATATTACTGTATTGCGTTCCGGAGTTATTAAAAAAACATTGTTTTTTCTCCATTTTTTTTCAAAAGTGTCCCCTTGATTTTTTTAAAACTGAACTGCATTCAAATGAACGCAAAAAAATGTGACTTGATAGAAATAACTGAATCTATTTTCCTAATGTGCAATTTTGACCTCTCTTATGTGCTTTTCTCGTTACATTTTACAATACACGAGAAAGGCGCCATCACCGCTAGGTAGATTCTTCTAAGTTTTTTAGGTTTTTTTGCTGATCATACAAAACTAATCCATTTGTATCAACATATGCAAAAATATCCATGGAATTCAAAATATTCACAAAAATATTTAGGTCGCTTTTTTATTGACAATTTAAAAACGTCGTTTTTGAACATTTACAGATTTCGAATCGTGCCTGTATTTCACGAAACCTTCGACATATGTATACAATTGGGAGGTATAAATAAACTTTCAAATATTAGCTGTGAAATGCTACTAGAACACTAAGTTGTAAAGCAGACCAAGTTTCACTTGGAATGAAGATCCATTGAAGATGAATAAGTAACTAAATTGGCCACGTATTCACGCCAACACAAAAAAGGGAATTCATAACAAATATGGCTGAGGAATAAACCTGCAGTTCCCGGAGGAGTTTAAGTGTTTCACAGAGGCATTAGTCCGCAACAGTAGATTCCACATCCTACCTCAGTTTAGTAAAACATTAAATAGACTACTATATATGAAGTCTTTGAGGATATTCCTGTTGGCACGTTAAATATTTGAAGAATAAATAAAAATTAACTTAGGAAATCCACGGAAGAGCAGATTAGAAAAAAAAACATTAAATCATGATAAAAACCAAACAAAAATTGATTTTATTTCGAAAATGTTAGTCAAAAATTAGGTAACATTTATGACAATGAATAAAGCATACGTACCTGGCTTACCAGATTTCGACTTGTGTAACACTGATTCAATGGTATACTGGTTTGTAATGTAGTCTATGGGTGCAGAGTATATATCCGAGTCAAGAGGAACGTTGTAAAAATCTAATATTTTGTTGTCATCTAGGGCATCGTGAGACATAGCTTGGGTAATAAATATTGAGTCGTCAACTTTCTTGGTTGCCGAATCACTCAACGAATTGTGGGAGCTGGATAATCGTTTGTGCAATGTGCTGGAATTCCGCTGCATGGTAGACACGTTACTTTTACTGGAAAGGCTCCAGAGCAACTGCTGGGATCCTTTGCCCAAGCTCCACGTGTTTGTTTTTATTGAGCATTCTTTATCGTAGGGAAAAGCCTGATCGCTTCTATTGGCGGACTGCCGTCCGCAGCAGCTAGAATCACTCCCAAGTGTATGGGTGTTCATTTTATTTCTACCACTAGGACGGTGATACTAAATTAACAAATGTATCTCCGTCATAAGTTGCTTGCTAATACGATCCTACACAACATTGTGCACTGCAAGAGAAGAGAATATGCATGACTTGATAATGATGACTTTTTAACAATACTTTGAACACAAAACCAAAGAACAGACACAGCTGTGTCTATTGAAACGAAAAATATATGTTATCTTAAAAAACAGTAGAAATAATGATGATTATTTAATTATCAAACGCATAACAATAGAGACTATTTTGCAAGATGATACTCTTTGGATCGACGCAATTTAACTATTTACATTTAGGGGAAAATACCAATTCTTAGCTATCTTAGATATACGTCTCAGTGAGCGATCAAACTTTCGGTTCCGTTTTTGATCGGTTTATTCTTCTCCGGTCAAAATGTCGAGTACTGTCACGGTAAAAAATACGTTGGCCTTTGTGTTTCCAGGAAATTCCGTTCAACCTACAGTGGCAGACATGGCTAGCTTCATCAAATCCATTAAAGGTGACCTAACGACAATGGCGGTCATATAAGATTTCTGATGAGAAGTCTGTATTCATACGTTTCAACAGCGAAGAAGCGATGAAACTTGCTATTGCCAACAACGAACAATTACTTCCATTCCAATACAATAATGGAAAGAAATATTCGTATATCCGTGGCGGGAAACACTAGATATGTGCGCACGGTGCTCCCCTGACCGTTATTACCACTCAAAAAACCCTGATTAATCCACCTACAGTGAGATTTTGAATCTTCCTCAATTATAAGAACATATTTTCAGACACCAGGGGCCTCAGTGCGCTTCTCCTTTCGACGGTTCTTTCGTATGACAGTTTGCATGATTTGTTCGTTTCGAGTCGAGCTGCACAATGCCACCCCAGTATTTTAAACGAGATAAAACTACTCAACTTCCCACGGCGATTGAACGAGATCTTGCTTCTTGAGAACGGAGTGTTAGAAGTATAACCATTATGTATTTTGTCGACTGGTGGGGATTGCACAGTACCATGAATAATATTCCTGGAATCATGAATTATTATCATGATTTCATGAACTTGTTGATGGAGGGAACGCACTAGCAGAGTGGTACAGTGGTACAGTGTTGTCAGTTTGATTACAGATTGCGAGACTAGTCACCTCGAATTTGTCACGGAGACACTTATACACTTCTTCAATTTCAGATTCGTCAACACTTCCGATAATAAGGTCATCCACATATACTACTAGAAGTACGATACTTCGTCCTGGCGTACATAGATACAAGGATCAGCCTCGCAGGGTTTAAATCCTAGTTTGACTAGTACCGCATGTAACGTTTTGTTCCAGCATCTGGCTGACTGCCTCAGTCCATAGATGCTTTTACGCAATCTACAGACCAAATCCTCTTTTCCATTAACAACAAATCCAGCCGGTTGGGACATGTTCAGATCCTCGTTAACTGTTCCGTTCAAGTACGCCGTTTTGAAATCGTACTTCTTCACAATCATTCCTTTCTTACTGGCTACCGCTAGGAGCACACGCAATGCCCCCTGTCTTGTAACCGGAGCGTAGACTTCGGTGAAATCAATCCCGTACAGTTGTGTGTATCCTTTAGCGACGATGCGTGTCTTGTATTTTACCACCTTGCCCGTTTCATCTCACTTAAGCTTAAACACCCATTTCGTTCCGATTACCCGGAGGCAGCTCCACCAAATCCCAGGTCTGATTCGCCGCATACGCGGCTATTTCTACTTCCATAGCATTCTTCCAACTTGGCACTAACACTGCTTCGCAATAATCTTCGTGCTCTTCGTCAACAGTTACTTGCCCCATGACAAAATCCTCGTATCGTCCAGGCAAAACTCCTCGATTATGACGGTCACCCCTGTTCAGCACTGGTTGTTCGACCGGATTGTCTAGCTCGAATCCCAGGAAATCACTACCGTTCATCTCACTAGCGTCGTCATATACGGAAGGTTCCTGTTCATCACGCACTTCCACATGTTCTTTACGGTTATCCAGAGTAACTTCTTCTTCATGCTTGCTCCCTCTTTCACCGTTCTTCTCCACCGGAATCTTCGAAACTGCAGGCTCCTCCTCCTCCAGCTGTTCAGAACCATTTCTCAGCTCCAAAAATTGCGCATCCCGACTAATAGTGATGCGGTTCGTTGCTCGGTCAAGGAAGCGATAGCCTTTGTGCTGGCTGGAGTAGCCAACGAAGACTAACTTCTTAGCTTTCGGGTCGAATTTCTTCCGTTTTTGGTCGGGAACGTGGACATATGCTTCACATCCGAACACTTTTAATTCTGACAAGTCCGGTACCTTGCCTGTCCAAAGCTGGTACGGTGTTTTCTCCACAGCCCTTGATGGCAATCGGTTCTGGATAAAGTTCGCAGTAAGCACAGCTTCACCCCAGAAGCATTTTGGTAATCCGGCATCGAGCAACATACAGTTAGCCATCTCCTGCAAGCTACGGTTCTTTCTCTCCGCCACACCGTTTTGTTGGGGTGTGTACGGAGTGGTGAATTGCGAATGAATACCCTCGGCTTTATAAAAATCCTGCAGGCTCTCACCAGTATATTCGCCTCCTCCGTCTGACCTAATCACTTTAGGCTTTCGACCAAACACGTTTTCGGTCCACCGAACGTATTCCCGAATCTTGTGCTCTGCATCGCCTTTAGATTTCAAAAGAAATACTGCACAGAAACGACTGAAGTCGTCAATCAGGGTAATAAAATATTTATTCCCGCCAGGTGTCGCATTCTCCATTGGTCCGCATAAATCGGTGTGGATCAAATCCAATGGTTGCTTTGATCTGCATTCTCCTATTGAATGGAAAGGTTTTCTGGCTAACTTACCCTTGATGCAGCACTCACAGACTATACGCTCACCGCAGTCCTTGCAATCGAAACCGCTCACCAGGTCCGACGACAAAATGGAACTCACAACATTCATGTCGCGGTGACCAAGCCGCCGGTGCCATGTATGCTGGCACAAATTAGTGTGGCAACCTTTTACCGCCATGCACTGCTCACCGACTTTCAGCTTATACTGGCTTCCCACCAGCTCACCAACAGCAACAACCTTGCATTCCGCGCCTTGGATCTCACAACCGTTCACTTTAAACACTACCGTGAACCCTTTTTCGGCCAATTTGCGCACCGAAACCAATCCGCCCTCCAGAGCGGGGACGTAAAGAACTCTTTCCAATGTAATAACAACTCGCTGCCCATCACCGTTCACTCCGATAATGTTTCCGCTACCGATTCCACACGACTTCGTGCAAGTGCCATCAGCCAAAGTGACATTAACACTGACATCGTTCTTGAATTCCACGAAAAACTTCCTGTCGTTTGTCATATGACAAGTACACCCGCTATCGATTGTCCAAGCGCCCGGAATAGCACCTCCAGCAACAAAACACAATGCACCACAGACCGAATCGTCTGCTACAGCTGGCTTCGGCTTTTGCTCATTCTTCGCTCGCACTTTTCTAGCTTCTTGTCCGGAAAATTTCTTCTTCGTTTCGCTTGAACTGTCATTGTTTTTCATTGCCTGAAGCTTGCGGCAATTTCTTTTGTAATGACCAGGTTGTTTACAAAAGAAACACTTCACTTTGCTCATGTTTATTTTCACCTCCGCTTTGAGAACTTTTTCATCCCGAGCACTGTTTCCACTGAGACCCGCCCGCTTGTTGCACTCATCGCGTAATCGAGCCACCACAAGGTCCATTGTTAGGTCTTGTTGGGGGCGATTTTCCAAGGATGTCACGAAACTCGCGAATGATTGCGGTAAACTGCGCAACATCATGATCACTCGCAACTGCTCACTGAGTTCCACACCTGAGCTGTCAAGTCGTTCATACAGGTTCTCAATCTCTTCAAGGTGCTTTTCCACCTCACCGTTTTCACTGAGATTCACTGAGCACAACTGCTGTAGGAGCATTGCCTGAGTGCCAATCGTGGCTTTTTCATGATACGTTTTTAAATTATCCCACATATCTTTCGCTGTTTCAGCTTTCTTCACGAAACGCAGCTGACTATCGTCAATAAACAACGAAATCGTCGCACGAGCTTTAACATCTTTCTTCTTCCACTGAGCATAACCATCGT
Organism: Armigeres subalbatus; assembly: GCF_024139115.2. Classification (NCBI taxonomy): domain Eukaryota; kingdom Metazoa; phylum Arthropoda; class Insecta; order Diptera; family Culicidae; genus Armigeres; species Armigeres subalbatus. The sequence goes on from NC_085139.1 coordinate 149,994,330, forward strand.
CATCTTCATCCGGCTCCGCTTCAACTATCGCCTCCCACAATTCTTCACGCTCAAGGAGCGCCTTCATCCGGAATTTCCAAGAAACGTAATTCCCACTGCACAGCTTCGCGAAAGACACTTTCATCCCATCCGCCATTTTGTTTTCAACCGCACGTTTTCTATCGTCGGAAGATCAGAAAAAACACACCTCCGGTAAACTAGCTCTCGGTAAACCGCACAAAAACGCCTATCAGTTCACTTCCGGCACTTGGGCCCACAACCTGATGGAGGGAACGCACTAGCAGAGTCGCAACGAAACCACCGGGAAGACAAACCGACGAAACCACCGGGAACTAACAAAAGAAACGCGGAAACCTTTCGAAAGGAAAAAATGTGAACACGTCTTTGCGAATGAGAGGTTTATTTGTAACAGAGAAATATCATTGGTACAGTGTTGTCAGTTTGATTACAGATTGTCTTTGTTTTTCATTTAAGCTGGGTTTACACATTTGAGGTGCTCATCCATTTCCAACACTTGTCAGTTCATGATTTTCATGATTTTTAATTCATGATTATAGATATGCATTTGTTTCCGTGTACAGGTGACTATTAGTAAATCCATGTCCACATTGCGAGGCCGCGAAAAACTCGAGAGCGGCTATTCCAGGACTATTGGAAACATTCGTGATAACTGCGGCCGCGTTTCATGTACTAATAAAAATTTAAAAAAATAGTCGGGCATGCTGCGTAAAAATACATCTCATTCCTGGCAGGGGCAGTGATTCAATATTGATGAAGTGTCCTCTTCTTTCACTTCACGTGAATGTAGTGGCAAGTTCCACTCGGTTAAATCGCCGAACCCATTTGCAGGGTTCTCGAACTGTAATGAGAGCTGCTGGTACAAGTAGCTGCTGAAACAGCAAAGGATGAGTTCCTCATGAGGATCAAGGAGTATTTGAAGGATGGTTGGCCGGTGTGGTTTTTGGACATTTATTCACATTATCGGGACCTTGAAGAAGTTGATGGTTGCATACTTTTTCAAGATAGAGTCGTGGTTCTTGATTTGATGAAGAAGGAGGTGCTGATATTACTGCATAGGAATCATTCTGGTATGCACAAAATCCAGCAACTTGCAAGGCGGATCGTGTACTGGTTCGGAATGAACGGAGATATTGAGGATTTCGTTAGATCCTGTCGTGTTTGCCAACAAACAACTGCTCTTACTAAACGTCCGCCCTATTCCGCTTGGATTCCTACCAAGAAACCTTTCAGTCGGCTGCATGCTGATTTTTTTTTCTTTGAGAAGAAGGTTTTTTTAGTGGTAGTTGATAGTTATGCAAAGTGGGTAGAGGTGGAGCAAATGAAGCATGGTACCGATTGTATGAAAGTCGTAAAGATTTTTTCTCAGATTTTTTTTTCTAGGTACGGTTCGTCGGAAGTGCTTGTCATGGATGGAGGACCACCATTAAATTCTGAATGCTTTGTCATCTTTCTAAGTAAACAGGGTATAGTGGTTATGAAAAGTCCTCCATATCATCCGGAGAGCAACGGTCAAGCAGAGCGAATGGTGTAGTAAAGGATGTAAAGGATGTACTCAAAAAAATCCTGCTTGATCCGGAAATAAGAAAACTTGATACGGATGAGCAAATATCATATTTCTTAATGAATTATAGAAATATTTGCTTAGGCTCGGACAACACCTTCCCCTCAGAACGCCTTCTTTCATATAGGCCAAAAACAGCGTTGGATTTGATTAACCCGAAACACAGTTTTAAGTACAATTTGGCGGACGAGACTAATGATGATCAGCATGCATGCTCAACTAATTTAGATAAACCCGTAAAACTGACTAATTTACGTAGTGGAGATTTAATATATTATAAGAAGCCAAACAAGACTGACATTAAACAGTGGCTGTCTGCTAAATTTCTTATGCACATTTCCTTTAATGTTTTGCAGATTTAATTAAGCGGCCGTATCGTCTCAGCCCATAAGCGTCAACTCAAGATCCCAGAAGACTCTCGCCACCGGCTTCGCCGTCGTTTTGTTTTGAGCGGAGAGATCACGACGCAGCTTTTGACTGAGTCAAGTACTAGACTAGCACTGGTACATCAAGCAGCAACAAGCGAAGAAGAATTGAGGAAGATATGTCTGATGATTCAGATTCAGACTTTTACGGCTTTGCTGCCGATTTATTTTTGTTTGAGGACCACTATCCAAGGATGGATGTCCAAAGTGCGCCAACTGGAGCCTCTGAATATGTGGATACGGCATCGGGTGCTATCCGTAAGAGCAATGTAAATGAGGAGCAACCTGCGGCCGATCGGGCAATTCAGAATAATGTGCAAGTTAGGTGGAGCGTGAGAAATAGAAAAAAAACCCTGATTAATCCACCTGGCAGTGTTGTTGCCTTTCTCGTGCAAAAAAAAACTAAAAAATATGAGTTAGTGTTTTTAAGCGTGTTTTGCGCATAGAAAATAGTATTTTTTTGGCCATAACTTTTGATCCCATAGTCCAATTCGGCCAATTTTCAAAAGCAAACAGTGAAAATTGTCGGTGATAAGGTAACCATAGAGAAAGCTGGCATTGTAGTTTGTGCAGGCCATAGGGTTGGTCAGCTGTATGCGTTGGACATTTTGGCACGGATCAGAAGTAAAGAAGAAAATGCAAGTGCATTGGCGTCCAGAAGCGATTGTTTCGAGTTATGGCATAGAAGATATGGTCACCTTGGTATAGCTAATTTGAAGAACCTGTGAAAACATGAAATGATTCAAACAACTTCGAACCTTCAAGACTGGCCGAAAGATTGTATCAGTGAAGTATGTTTAGCTGGGAGACACTACTGAACGACGTTCAAGCCGATTTTTGGAAGTGATTCATTCGGACGTGTGCGGATCATTTACCGCTGTGTATTTGATGGAATCGAAAGATGAAGTGCAAGAATTACTTGAACGTGATCATACGCAGAGAACAGCATTCTTCGGTATGAAAATAGCTAGGCTCAGATGCGACAATGGAGGTGAATACAGTAGCAAATCATTCCGGGATTTTTGTCAACGTGAAGGGGTACAAATTGAATTTACGATACCATACTAGGGTGGTCTTACCGGTAGTACCGAAACCGGTAGTTACCGGCCAATTTCGAGAACCGAAAATACCGGTATTCAAGACGGAAAAACCCGGTTTTTCGGTATTTCAAATTATGCTGTCAGTATAAAAAATCTCGAATAATTATTACCTACATATGTCAGCCAAACGGCCTGTAATTGCATATCCGTCCCATATAATTTGAAAATCTAGCAAAGATGGGACAAATATACGGTTACAGACAGTAAAGACTCACCGTGCAATAAACACACAACAATTGAATACGCCTGAATGAACCTTTGCACAAGTAAGCATCATTGACGACTTTCGCGCTTCATTCTCTTAGTCATCTGTAAAATTGCCAATGACATTTTTTCTTCAAAACATTGAAGACCCTGTAGGGTAAACTGGGGTAAAACACATCCTGGGGAAAAATGATCTTTTGGCTTTTTTGTCGGTGTTTCAGACATACTAGAATGTTTACTGCTAGATTCGAGGATCAGAACTACATGCAATGTTGTAAACACTCTTGAAACTGCAGAAAATGTCCTCAAAAACGTATTATATTACAGTATCCCCCCGCTTATCCGGACCTCGCTAGTCCGACGACTCGTTAGTCCGGATCTCGCTAATTCGGAATTTTCCGGATTAAAAAGTATCAACACCCATTTAAACACATTATGCTGTCAGTTTTCAAATTTGTGCTGTGATTTTGTTTTGGTTCATTTGTATGGATTTGACAGTCGGATTAACGAGAGAAACACCGATAGCCCGGCCATACATTTGTCGGATCAGCGGGGGTATACTGTATCCCTGTTTCTTCCACATCGTCGAGTTTTACGTCACGAATAAAATACAATACGTTTGAAGTCACGAATAAAATACGAGGAATTGATGGAGTTAGTTTTTTCATACCACTTGTTTCGTTGAATGTTAGAAGTAGAATGACATTGAGTGAATGAATAAAAAATGAATTGACTGGTTCTGTTGTAATCCAGGTTGCTGTGTTCCAAGTGTTAAGATGTACAAACTGTGGTTCGAGCAGATCTGCCGTAATCTGAAAAAGTGACGTATACGCCATTTTCCAAAAATGGTGTTAACGAGTACTACTCATCAAGCTCTTTAACAGAAAAATGTAAAATATGCATGTTGTAAAATGGCTGTTACGTCACTTTTCCAGATTACCAGTTCAAACTGAGGCGCAAAATGTACCAGCTTTTGTTCAGACAGGTATTCAAAATGAGATGCAAATTGTTCCAGATCTTGATATCTGCGATGCGGTTCAAGGCGAGGTGCAACAACTTCCAAACTATGATGAGTTAAGTGAAGACGAGGACACCGCGCTCCCTTCGCACTTAGATCTTGATGTAAGTTCTGGCCAAGCTGGCAAACCATCAACGAGGCGCAGCGAACGGGAGCGCAGATTTCCGGGTAAGTTCCTCAATTACCTTACCGGATTTAGTGCCACTGCTGTTGAAATTCCTTCCTTGTCAGATATTTCTACGACGTACAATGATATTGAAAACCACCAAAATCGTGACCAATGGTATGAAGCTGTTCGAGACGAACTCAAGTCCATGGATACAAATGACGTTTGGAAAATGGTGCCTTGTCCTCCTGGTGTAAAGCCTCTAAAATCCAAATGGGTATTTCGCCTGAAAGATGATAAAACTGGACGTAACGTTCGCAACAAGGCACGCTTGGTTGTTAAGGGGTTCCAGCAACGTCCCGGCATTGATTTTGACGAAACTTTCGCTCCAGTGGCTCGTTTGGCTACAGTACGTACTGCTTTGGCTGTCAGTGTTCATCGTCGTTACGAAATTCATCAAATGGATGTAAAAACAGCTTTTCTTCACAAACAACTTGAAGAGGATCTATACATGGAAGCACCGAATGGTGTGAAAGTTAATACAGGCATGGTATGCAAGTTGCAGAAGTCACTATACGGGTTGAAGCAGGCTCCACGATGCTGGAACAATCGATTCAACGATATATTGCTCAAGTTAGGCTTCGTCCGTTCTAAGATGGATTATTGTTTGTACCCACTTTCTCAACAATGCAATGAAATCTATATTGTGCTATATGTGGATGATTTACTGAAGCGAATTCTTTCACATGAATTTGAAATGACCGATTGTGGTACGGCAAGATACTTCCTCGGAATACGAATTGACTACAACAAGAAGAACTGAAGCGAATTCTTTCACATGAATTTGAAATGACCGATTGTGGTACGGCAAGATACTTCCTCGGAATACGAATTGACTACAACAAGAAGAACGGAATAATGAAGTTATCACAAGAAGCGGCAGCTACGAAGATGTTGGACAAGTTCGGTCTAAGCAATTGTAATCCTACGCATACTCCTATGGAAAAGGGCCTTCAGTTGACGCACGATGGAAATAGGACCAGTCATCCCTATAGAGAACTTCTAGGCAGTATCATGTACCAGATGCTATGTGTGGGACCAGATTTATGTTACCCTGTTAATTATATGGGACGTTACCAACAAAATCCAACAGAGAGTCATTGGACATCTTTGAAACAAGTCACCAGATACCTAAAAGGAACAACCACGATGGCATTAATTATCAAAAAAGGTGAATCTAGCATCCTGCTGGAAGGCTACGTAGATGCGGATTGGGCAATAGACGTTGAAGACCGAATGTCGGTAACAGAATTTTCATTCAAGGTGTACGGCTGTTCCGTTTTGTGGGCCAGAAGGAAACAAGCCACAGTGTCCACATCTTCTAGTGAAGCTGAATATGTTGCTTTGAGTGCAGCTGTATTCGTTCAAGTCGTTGACGAGACTGATGAATAAACCGGTGCGCTCCTTCGCAACTAGATCGTGACAACTGCCCTGCAGAAGTGTTCACGAGGCATAGCGGACGGGAGCGCAGGATACCCGGTAAGTTCCTTGATTTTATAACTAGTTTTGGATCAAGTACTGCCGATAAAAATTTCGCAGGTATGACAGATACCATTGATGATTCTGTGGGTATGCACAAAAGATATTTTAGTTACTAGATAAAGATTGTCGCTGTCGTGGCTGTCCGGAACATCTTTTGCTGGCGAGGATAGGGGAGCTAAATATCAAAGAAGGAAAATCCATACGATTTGACAGGTATGTACCACACATGTTTCGGACAGCAGAACAAAGGGAACCGAAGCGACAATCTTTATCTAGTAACTAAAATATCTTTTGTATGCACTGAATGGCGTGGCCTATATAGATAACATACCACCAACGATAGATGGACTAAGGCAAAGAAGTGACTTATGAAAATGCAAATCCATTGGTAGGGTATGCTGATGCTGATTGGGGAAATGATAAAGAGGATCGTAAATCAATTTCTGGAAATCTTTTTCAAGTCTGCGGAGCAACAGTATCCTGGAATACGAAGAAGCAAACCACGGCAAGCAAAGTCAAGCCATGTGTGAAGCTATCTGGTTACGCAACTTATTGAGTGAATTTGGGTTTATTTTCGACCATCCGGTGCCCATATTCGAAGATAATCAATCCTGTATTCGGATAGCAGAAGAACCTCGAGACCATAGGCGTATGAAGCATGTGGATATTCGGTATAACTTTATAAGAGACAAGATTCAGGATGGCGTTTTCAAAATATAGTACGTACCAACCAAAGAACAAACTGCTGACATATTCACGAAACCATAAAAAAATGACCATTTGAAACCCTCTGAGCTAAAATGGGAATGCATTATAACTTATCACGTCCGTAGCAAGCTATGCATAATTACGTCAAACTTTTCACATACTCTAATACATTTCCTTTCTATAAAGACGTTTATTGTAAAAGCTCCGCCTAACTTATTAGAATTCATTACATGTACCCAAAGCAATATCAATCAAAAACAAAGAATCGAATGCTAATTGCATTGTTTCTCATTTTTGAAAATTTTTTTCATCATTAAGCATCCACGAGAGCATAACAAAAATGTCGAAATCATCCATTTCGCGAAAGTTATTGATATATGAGCGAGAAATGACGGGAAATGCCATTTTGATGTCATGGGACTAATTTGTTAAAAACTTTTTTCACGTGTTATGTACCATTGTGTTTTCATACAAGCATCTAGCCCTTAAAGGTCGTTAAAACTTTTCCTAATAGGTCTTTTCTCTAAATCTAAAATTGGCGGTGTTATTGAAACATGTTATTAATAATGGAACAAATACCCTATATGAATAACACCTGTGATTTTGACGTAGGGCTACGTCTGTCTTTTCTATATTGGGGTGCACTTAACGATCGAAAATCGAGGACCGTCACAAAAATATAATAGACTTTAAACTTTATTATCTCAGCCGTTTCACGACGGAATTTCAATTTGTTTGGACCATTCGATCAATGATGAGTCAACACATCAAGGATGTATTTATATGAAAATACTGATTTTCAACTATTTATTATCGATAATTGATAAAAAGTTTAGAAATAGGTAAACCAACCAATTACGTACATGCATCACAAGCACAGACATCAAAACCAATCCTCAGTTTGAACAGGATTTCACGCAGAGCGGATGCATCAAGGCGATCGCAGCGAAGCGGACACAACATCACAAAGGCGCTGGTAACATTTTTTTTTTTTTTTTTTTGTGGTGGTTACAATGGCAGCTGTCCCTTGCTATTAATCTACACTGTACCCCGCCCATATTGGCTTCTATGAGCCTCCCGTTTTTCATCATCACACAGACGTTCCTAAGCGATGTTGCTCATGTGGTCACTGTTATGGGCCGTGTTGATGAAAACAAGGATTTGTATAACAGCCCACCCCCATCATTATAAGCACTTAGTATTGTTAAACTACCATCACTAATATCAACATCACTCTTTTCTTCTTCTTTACCTTTACAAAAGTATATAAGTTTTTCTGCCACTACGAATCATTTCACTCAGTATAAGCAATGAAATCACGCATCATATTCACCTACTATCATTACGTTAATGTTAACATAGTCATCATGATCACCGAAAATTATTGCGGTCACTATCACCGTATCGTTCTTTCTTCACATTCACAACTTCTCCACTATCTTAACTCCCTTAAGCAGGAAACCAGCCTCAGAAACGAGTCACCGAAAAATCACCAAACGGTCAAAACCAAATTACTAAATCGTCGGCACCATCTTTGTTCATAATTCCGTTCAACCTTTCCAAATTCACGTCACGACTTATACTATTTTCACACTAGGGCCTTGTAACATGTTATTCGGCTATCTTGATGAGCTTTCTTTTGTCGATAATTTGAATAACATGTTATTCAGGCCGTAGTGCAAACATAGTATTAATAAGTATATAAGTCACTGCTTACGATTTTGTTGAACATATATTGCAGTCGTGTGTTTAATGATGAGTCGATTCACTTAATTCACTTCACCCATGACTGCCAACACCGCTACATCAATTTTTACATCAACTATATTTTGCACTTCTCAGTAACCATCCTAAACAACACTTCAGCATAATTTTCCACCTATTTACTAAATCAATTTTTAGATTATTGTTTTGATATAATATACACACACACTCACAGAAACATATATACGTTTTTCACAAATGTGCATATATATAAACAAAGTACGGTTATCATTTACAAAGTAAACACATAGGGGAACTGTTCCGTTTTCCATCTCACTGAACATATATTCATCTCATCGCGAAACAAAGAAATACGGCACCAATTTCGTCGCTTCTTTTTGCTAACACGTGTGCTCACTGGTGAAAAAAATCGCAAAAATAATAAACAAACGAAATACCTTTTCATTGCTTTGCTTTTCGTGAGACCAATATCGGAGCTATGAGATGAAGTCCAGGAACAGTAACCCTATGATATATACATTTACGCAATGGAATAAAAATATGATAAATTTATAAGTTATTTGCACTTACCATGTATGTATTCTTTCTATCTACTTACCACTTATTAGCTTTAATAAGTGTTTACCAGATTTCAGATTCTTCCGATTCCTGACGATATTAGTAGGATCATGCTGCATTTGGTGTTGGCTCGGAGTCTTCTCAATTTCGAAGCTCCATCATAATTTATTATAGTTGAGATCGGGTTAGATAGTGAGGAAAATAATGAAAAGAATGGATATTAGTAAATGTCATTTTATTATTTATGAGGTTCTTTTAAATGGGATTCTTAAATTAGTGTAGTGTTATATTTAATATCAGTCGGATTTAATGAAGTAGCTTGTTTTTTCTAATTTCAGTTAGAGATTCATATAATAAGTGATTAATTTGGTTACAGCATAGCTGGGCCTTTCGACGATAATATCGATTTATTGAATAATTTTTCCTCAATGTGGTCCACGTTGTCTTGTAACTGATCTAGCAGGAAATAATGAGCACTCCATTTATAACTTATTTTTAACATAAACGTTGACTACGATAAAATTATGAGAAGTCTCTTCTAAAGTAACTCTCTAGTACAGGATGCTAGACTTGGATCAGCTAAATAGTATCTTCAAAACTATGTCGCATAGGACATTAAGCTACGGAGCCAATGTTGAATACATTCAAATGAATTATAGATTGTTGTGAAAGGAGGTGTCTGTATCGATTATCTATTTTGACATTATTCAGTTACAACACAATAGGAGGCTAAGCACAATTGACTGACTATTAAAAGGCTCTTTATTCAATAAATTCAGTCGAATTATACCACACCTCCCTTAGCTTCTATCCGCGACATGTAGCACGCACCCTGTCGGTCATTGAGGAAACCGAATAGGAGTATACGAACTTACAATTCAATTCCCATAATCTACACCACTTTCTTCATGTGTATTCAAATAGATTCCAACCCCAGTTCGTAGACTCCTACCAGCACAGATTACAATTCTCCTAGAATATATCAATATTTGTGGGGAATTATAATCCAAAGCCCAGGGAACATCACAAAGGCGCTGGTAACATTTTCAAACCTAACTACTAGTGGCGCGCTAGTCTAGGGCCTACATAATTAGACTAGCACACTACTGGCGAAGTTAGGTTTAACGTACGGATTGCGAGAAAAATCCAATTTCGATAGTCCCCCGGTTTTCAACTTGACTAGCGATACTATGTCTGAAACTCGTAGTAGTTTTACATTCGCTGATGAAATATATTCTAAGATCATAATAAAATTTTAAATCGCTTTCCACATTACGGTATGTCCCAATTCTTTTTAGAGATTATATATATAGATATTATGTATAATACCTACTTATTTCTACAATAGTCTGGCAATTCAGAACCTTTAGATCAAGTAATGGAAAATATCGTCCCAGCTTTCCTCAAAATACCTACTTATAAGGTTACTGCTCTCACAAACATATATAGCTGTTTGGCATATTGAAGTCCGTAAGATATAATCAAAATCGAATAAACAATTAACAATGAACATGTTTTTAATGAAGTTTGGCCACCATTATTAAAATAATCTTCTTCTTCTTATTGGCTTTACGTCCCCACACTGGGACAGAGCCGCCTCGCAGCTTTGTGTTCATTAAGCACTTCCACAGTTATTAACTGCGAGGTTTCTATGCCAGGTTACCATTTTTGCATTTGTATATCATGAGGCTAGCACGATGATACTTTTATGCCCAGGGAAGTCGAGACAATTTCCAATCCGAAAATTGCCTAGACCGGCACCGGGAATCGAACCCAGCCACCCTCAGCATGGTCTTGCTTTGTAGCCGCGCATTTCACCGCACGGCTAAGGAGGGCCCCTATTAAAATAATATAGATTAATATTCGAAGCATAATAAACAATCTACTGAAATGCATATTTATAGTTTATTTGCGGACTGGACTATGGACTGAATAACATGATATTTAAATAGATATGAGAGATGCCTTTAAGGAAGTACAATATGTTACTTACAAGCCCGTAGTTTGAACATCAAAGTAGTATTATACGGGACATTTAACATATTATTTAGTCCAGAAATTGGCAGATCCAGAAAACTCCAGCTTCATACACTGTATAACATTGCATCAAACGGTAGTAAACAAAGAATCTCTCTTCAAATTACGATCTGTTCTAAATGTTTGATAGTTAACACCGTCTTTACAGTATGAAAAAGCAACTGCAAAAGACATGACAATAACTGTAGCAAAATTTAATAGGACGATATTGCTTTTCAGTTCAACCCAGAGGGTATCATTTAACGCATTTATTTCAATGCACCATCGTTGACACTTTCGATACTATTCTTCATGAAAACGAAACATTAGCGGAACGCTAGGCCTAGGCCCAGTTTTGTGACAAAGATTTTTCATCTTCTATGATCACCCAAATCACTTACCCACAATAGTAATTCTAGCAGCAACACAATTTGGGACTATTGGAGACCGACGTCGAACATCACTTCACTGATTTCAAATTGCAATTTTCTTTCGAAAAGGTATTTTTGCACTAAATTACTAATCATTCACTGTAATTGACGATTATCAAAGAGAAAAGTCAGCTACTGTCTACTTCGACAAAAAAAAACTTTTTTTCTTCTCAGCGAAAACAGGGAGTGACAGTTGTGTAAAAGGCTGCCAAAAAGACATTTTCACGGTTATTTGCAATTTTCAAAAAAGGGTAATAATTTATTTGTACTAAAAATCAGGGATGCTAAAATAACAGATTTTTTTTTCAGATGTTTAAAAATTATTGGATAAAAATTGCATAATCATTTAAGCCGAGTTTACACACCAATTTTTTTTCGCTGGGATCCAGCAAAATTTTGCTGGATTTTGCCGAGCTGTAAAACCAGCAATCCCTCCAGCAAAATGTATTTTGCTGTTCTTCCAGCAAACATGAAAATCATAAAAATGACAGCTACATTACTGTATTTTCAGCAATATCGATAACAGTTTGCTGGACGGTCAGTAAAACCAGAAACAAAATAATTTACGGTATTTCCAGCAATTTATTCTCATGAATACTCATATTACATCAGTACAACATGAATTAAAAAGCGCAATTAATTAATAATAATGAAAATGAGGTAACTTCTAATGACATACATATATCAGTTATTGTGATCAAGCAATAAATGTCCATTTAGATTTTTACTTGATCTGTTGCTGATTCATGTCATAGTAAATAACCGATAATTTTGGTTCACTCATCAGTTTCACGTTCGCTGTCAGTTTGAATATGAATCTGAATCATGCACTTTCCCAGCAGTGGCTCAAGATTCATTTTTTTATAACAGTCGAGATTCAAAAGCTTAAAACTGTTATACCGCTCAGCTCTATTTTATGCAGATTTGAACCACGAATGAATCACGAGATTCAAATATTTTTCAATTGTTTTGGTGCATGAATGCGTCATTTTATGTACGGATCAATCCACTTTGCATTTACCGCGCCTTCCTCAGCAGCAACATAATCATTTCATTTAAAGGAAAAACAATCGAACAAGAATAGAACACTGCTGGGGAAGCATGTGAGTTTGTTCTATTTTGGCTCATATTCAAACTAGAATAGTATTCGAATTTGCAACCAAACTGAATCACTGCTGATTTCACTCTTAATCATTCACCGTTCTTCGTACAGTTATAAATATAACATGGACATAGTTGATGTGTTACTCATTAGCATTAAGTTCTTCGAACAATACATACACGTAAAAAATAACCTTATATGTTATGGCAAAAAACCATTCGAAAATACTTATACTCTTCATTATGCTACCTAAGTAATGATCCCATATCAAAAAACTAATAACATTCATAAGTTAATGAAAAGTATAAGTTTTTGAATGTATGTGACTAATGCGATGTATAAGGTTTTTCTTATACATATTATTAAGCGCCTAGTATTAGAAGTCTTAATAATAAATAACATTAAATTTTTTTACATGTAGATATTTAACAAAAAAATAGTTTTCGTACGGCCGAGTTGCCAAATAATATGCAATTAATTGTAATCAAGTGTCGGTCTTCCACCATACACTCCAAATAATCTAAACGTTGTTTCCACCTGAATTTTCAGGTACATTTTACGTGCACACGTAGCTGCAAATGCTTCAGAAAATTCAGGTGGAACTTGCGTGTCCGGTTAATTCTATCAAAAACTCAGGTAGAACTTACCTGATTTTTACGTAGAATAAGAATTCTATCAAAAAATCAGATAAAAGTTACGTGAATTTCAGGTGAAAAAAATCTACGTATTTTTTTCAGGTGGAAACAACGTGCAGATTTTTTTAGGTGTAGATATTGCGATTTGCAAATAAAATTAGCATTGCAGACAACCTGCAAACAACTTGCACAGGAACGAGCTGTCAAAATTCATGCTGATCCGTCTGTTTTAGGCGTGTTATTCATTGGTTTCACGTTAATTTTAGTTTGATGTGTACATCGGAGCAGTGGTTCTAACATGTTTTACTTACTTTTCAGGGGAAGTATGTCAAACATTGGCACTTTATTTATTAGTTTTATCACAGACAAACAGACATAACACTCGTCAATTTTCCATCGTTCACTGATTTACTGGTGAATTCAAATAATCATTAGTTGGTCAATCGATCACTCGTGGCGCGCGTATCGGATTTGCTCGAGTTTGACGTTTGCTCGCTATCGCCATCTGGTTCGTGATTTGCCCAACTAACTGAAATCAACAGATGTCGTTAGTGTTTGAATGACGATGAATTTGATGAGTAAATGTTCAATGTGTTATGTCTGTTTGTGTGTGGTTTTATCAGTTTCCTGTAAAAAAATAACTTTTTATCACAATATTTTAAATGTGGAGTAAAAGCTTATTATATATTGCTTAAATAGAATGACAAATCCTTACGACTTCGATTATAACATAATCCTCTTGAAAGATAAAATAATCAGCAACACTGTATGTAAGATCTTTTGCATGTTTGCTGCAACTTAATTTGTGCATTTGGTGTGCAGTTTTGCAACGAATTCGTGCATTTGGCGAATTCAACGCAAACTGCAATTCGCGAAGTCGAAGCAAGTTCTGCTCTTCCCTCCTATGGAAAATACCATTGCTATCTGTCAGAGTTTGAGTGAAACATGGCCGCCATCTCCTCCTCTCTGTTGCTCTACTGTAAAAACCCATAAAGAACTGTCATTTTTTGTGTGAAGAATTTTGCTTCGACTTCGCGAATATAATAATCAAGATGTTGGGGTCAGAGCAAATTAGTACTCATTTTATGGTTCCAGTGTGCTAAAGGTGCCCTCAGACGTTGCAAGCAAATCACTCGCAACGAGCATTTTGCTCGCAGAAAGTGACAACTGTCAAAAATTTGCCTGTCTGACTACACTGAAAGTTATCGCATGCAAACAAATGATATTGCGCATAAGCCCCAAAATTTTATTCCCACCTTTGGGTTTCCGCGCCGAGCACTCAGCGCCAGACTCGGCGACAAGGAGATAGTCGTAAAGTTGGTACTCCTGATTTTTTGACAACTGATGTCGATTGGTTGTGTGAGTGCACCGGTGTCAAAAAATAGAGCTTTTAGCTGAAAATTTAGTTGTCAAATGCACATTTTGACAGCAATATAGATGTATGAGTTAATGAAATGTGCAAATGCTCTATCGCGGAAGCAGTCGCTGAAGACAAGTGTCAATGGTTTCAGTGACGAAACGAAAAGTTTCAATGCAAAAAGCAATAACTCGTAAGCAAACGCTCGCTTGTAATAGACTAACGCAAAATGAACTCCCCCAAGAAATTATGACGTTTGAGCGGGTCGCATAATGAACGCAAAATGAACTTTTGTTCGAGAAAACGACCCGCTCAAATGTCAAAATACATCGGGTGAGTGAATTCGATGAACCCCTGCATAAGTCTATGTGTGACTGCTAAGCGTTAATTTTTTTCAATTCGCAGAAATGAAATTGCGCTTGCTAGTGCAGCACTAGCAAATTTTTCGCTCGCAAAAGTGAAAACGTTTTCAGTTGGCAGTGTTGCACTGCAAAAATAGGAATGAAATTAGATTTTGTGGCCGAAAAACAAGTTTATCGTTTTTTTTTATTTGCATGAGAGTAAATCTGTCATTTGCTTAAAGTAAAAAACTGCTACGTGTGACTGCAATTGCGAGTGCTCTCAGAAATCATTCGCTCGCACGAGTGATTTGGTTGCAACGTCTGACGGAGCCTTAAAAGTCAATGAATTGATTGCGATTTCTTCACCAGTCTCTGGCGATAAAAAATTGTGTACTCAGATTTTGCATTCGATTACGCTGTTGGCTACCGTGCGCAATTATTTGTTCAAGTATTTAAGGATTTTAGATCAATAGCCTATTCAGATTACGAGCATATCAACATGATAAAGAGTATCGTGATGTCAAAGTTCACTTATCTTATTTCCATTTAAAATGACATCAAATATTGTCTGATTTTCTCAAAATTGCACGCGGCGAACCCTTCATGAAAGGTACCGCCGCGCTTTCTGCACCCCGTTTACTTGATTCTTATGGGTGAATATCATTGCGGTGTATCGTTTGGCGCGGCCGTACCTTTCGACAGTCATTCGCCGCGTGAAGTTTTGTGCAAGTACTCATTTGGGAACATTACAAACGCCGCGCAGTGTATCATATCCAGAAAATCTTACAATAACTTGCCTCGTTACTCGCAATGCTCAATCCGAGCAATCGTAAATAAATATTTAATTTGAACTGGTCTGCTAAGAGCATCATTATCGGTCGCGAGCATTTTAATCACCCGCGCAGCGCTTTCATTTTAGTTTCGTCACTCGTTTCCGTATCGGTTACTATTTTCGGCTCTCAATTTGGTTGCTGTATTCCGTACCGGTAACGTTTGACAGTTGATAGTTCATCAAATAGCAGCGCTCTTATTGCGCTACTAAATTTGGTCACCTGTCAGTCGCGCTACTGTTATAGCAGCGCGTTTAGTAGCGACCGGTAAAGTGTCAAGTAATGATACTGCGCTGCACCGAAAAAATTCTTTATATTGAATATATTTGTCGCACACATAAATTTTTGCAATTTGGCGACCCAAATATATGCAATTTGTACCCACACATAAATTCAATAACTGCATATTAGAGACCACACATACATTTTATTTGATTATAGATTATATTTGTACTTTGCGTGCAGAGTGGTTATGTGTGCACTAATTAGAATCATGAATTAAATTAATGGATTTTTGCCAATAAAAATGTGTGGAATTTTTGTAGTGTGCCAAACGGCTCAAACTCACCACCGGTAATCTTGCTCTAAATCAGCATTAAAATTGATAAAATTATTTTCCGTGTACTTGCGTGAGTACTAAAACATTTGAAGGATATGGCACCACTGGTACATCTCACGCAGGTCAAAACTCGCCCTTCTGCTTCTCACGACTCATTAGTCATGGCGAATTTGTCATCAGTCATCACACAAACGAAAAGTACAAACTCGGCGATGAACGTTGAAACGCACTGCTGCTAATTTGTTGTTTAATTATTTTAATCATTAACTTGTGTAATTAATCGTGTTTTAATCTATGTGAAACAGTTATCAATCCGCTCCTAATTTTTGTTCAGTTATGTTGTGTTGAGATCGCTGAATGTTTGGTAAGTTTGGTTTAGTTTATTGAGAATAATCATTTCATCCGATGTGCTTGTTTACGAGTGGAATAATAGATATATAACACATATTATGATGGTTATTCTCTTAATTCATTACCAGAAATACTCAAAACTGTTGAATGAGGATTATAATTTGTAGATTTACGTTAGAATACTTCTATTGCAAAGGCCAAAGATGCGTTAAACCCCCGAAAGACACCTGCCACACCCTTTCCTACGGAATGGAATGTTTATTAGGGTGTATCAAAAAGACAGGTTTTGAGGCGTCATAATTCAAACAAAAATTTGAAAATGCTACTGGAAAAAGTGAGATGTTCTGGTTTCTGGGTCAATGTTTACCCAATTAATGACGATTTGTGCATTTACTAATTATTATTGTACTTTAGCTTTCGAGTCGAGATGTGCAAAGAGGTTCTGATTCAGTGCCTTAATGGTGCTGCTGAATTTTGTGTAGTACTTCCCCTGCAATGCTAGGTTTAGATTAGGAGAATGAATGATCAATTTCAGTTGAATTCAATCGACTTGCCAAAAGTTCAACATGTTCAACTTTTTTGCTTGCCATTCAAGTTAGTTTGATTGAATGTGTTTAGACGTTTAATTCGTGTTCAAGTCAGAAGATCTACTTAATACACTTGCTTAGTTTAAACTTAGTAAAGTATACCATCTTACCCCTTGTAAAGCTGCCCTTTTTGTATTGGTTAAATTTTTGGCTCAACCCATTTTTAGTGAGCCTCTGCCCCACCCTACGAGCGGCCGTACACCAACGCTTAAAAAATTTCACAGATCTCAGTTGAATTTAAACCAAGTTTTTATCTGCATGCTGAACGCTTAGTAGTTTGTTCGGTAAAAACCCTGATTTATTTACCTAGCAGTGTTGATGTCTTTCTCGTGCAAAAAATATATGAGTAAGTGTGTTTTAGCGTGTTTCGCGCATAGAAAATGGTGTTTTGGCCATAACTTCTGATCCCATAGTCTAATCTGGGCAATTTTTAATAGCAAACAATGGGACAGGATTGCCCATCGAATGGAACTTGATGCGAGTAATTCGGGAAGATCCGTGACGAAGGGACGCTTTTTGTAATAAACATCTAGAATTATTGTATGAATCGCCATGTTGCTTGGAACCCCCCTTCCCTCTAAAAGCGTGACTTACTTTGTACTTACCTGACGTACTTTGTGGTTGTACCTTGAAAGACAAACCAGCCTTGGCTGAAAGTCTCTAAAAGTGTATCAATTTGTGCACTCAAAAACATGATTGCCCTGGATTTAAGGACTATTATTGTAATATCTTTCCCTAACACCACTAGGTAGACTAATCAGTTTTTTCTCTCTATTTCCAGTTGAACAAATGATGCTGCCCGTTCAGCTTGTCTTACTAATTGGAATATTTTCGATCGGATCTGTGGTTTCTCAAAATGTGAAATACAACCCAAATACTGCTGGCCAAAACTATGGCGGCCAAAGTCAAGCCCAGCAACAGTATCAGCCCTTTGGCGTCGGTGGAGGTGGAGGCGATGACTCATTCTACAACAGCGTAAATCGCTACAAGCAGCTTGAGAAGTTCGGAACCATTCAAACTCCCCAGGAGAACTATTGTCCAGAGCATTGGTCAGTCTATAGAAGTTCCTGCATCCGCATCTACAAATCCCCGCGGAAGGACTATGTCAACGCACAAAAAATCTGCCAAGCCTATCAGGGGGACTTGATTAGTGTCGATAACATCGAAAAGCATTCATTCATACTGAAATTGCTTGACGTAGATACCAATAGGAACAGTCGATTTTACATTTCTGCCCGCCAAGCGTCTCCGAATAACTGGATCAACGCAGACAAAACCCAATTGGTCAGTATTGAAGATTCCTTCATGTTCAATGCCGCCGATGATGAAAGCTATGATGCTATTTTCAACAAAAAACCTTTGGAGAAATACGACGCCCGCCGGAATTTCATTACCGGGTATAACAACAATAAAAATAATTTGGCTTACTCTTTTAATGCGGCAAACGAAAAATGGCAATTCCTGCCCGTAGGGCCGGAAGGTCTGAATCTATTCATATGCGAATCTCAACAACTGTACAGCGTGGACAACATAAATCTCCTGGCGGACGATCAACGTCGGTATGACTACGGCGTGGAAATTACGGATATCAATAAAATTCCTCGGGGTCCATACTTTATTCGGCAACCGCGCGAAACGACCTATGACACGGGTAAGGCTAAAATAACCAAAGATGTTATGCTCAGCTGCCTGGCGGGAGGCTACCCGACGCCGACCTACTCGTGGTATAAGGAAATCTACACGAACGACAACATTACGGTAGTTAAACTGGATCCGCTGAAAAACGCGCGGTACACGACCAGCGGTGGGAATCTCATCATACACAAGCCCCAGCAGATACAAGATCAAGGTAAGGAAAATAAATTTCACTATGTATTGTGTGATGTCTTCAAGTTCCTCTGGTAAATCGAATTCAGGCACCGATATATTTTCGCCGATTAACTCAGACAGTAGCTCCATCATCAACAAAATGAAGGTTGAAAATTTTGTTAAAAATGTGATCGATAAATGCAGTGACGAGCAGGTAGTTGCTATATATTCACTACTGCTCGAAGATATACTTTAGGTATTGTCAATATCGCTACATCGACAGCTCGTCGAGCTCCACACTCCCCACATGCTTTACGCCGATTATTACATCTACATCTACTGCAACACACCTGAAAGATTATTCTTTAGAAAATGTATAGGAGCGATTTGGAACAATAACAGAGGTAGACAGATAAAATCTAAACCAACATTTGAAAAGGGCGTACCAGCCAAAATGTATTCCTTTTGATTCTTTGTCCACATATTTAGCTATATATGTAGAAGAAGAATCAGAAGGAATAAAATTCGGCTGTTACGCCCTTTTCAAATGTTGGTCTAGAAATAAAAGGCAAATTGATCTCATGGTGATTTAATATCTGAACACATTGCGTTGAATAGGGAAGATCTTAGAGAATAGAATTACAACCTATAGGTAACATATACGAATAGTAAATTATTTTTATAGTTATTACATGCAAGTATTCTATGAATGTATTATGGGGTGATTCAAGTATGACGTCCACTACTTTTTGGGATTTGTAGACCCCTCCCTCCCCCCGGGGGGCAGCAGGGACTTTGTCCAAGGGCTTGACGACCCCTCCCCATGGCCACTGCGAGTTAGACCGGGACCATCGTCCCTAACCCCTAATCCCAAGGCGTCAAGCGACCCGTGCCGAGGGGATGCATGGCCAGGGGGGTGAAATAATGAGCTAGGCCTTTAACGGAGCCTGTGGGGTACCTGGGCACCCTCCACAGTAATTGACCCTTACCGCGTCATGCTGGGCTCTGGCGTGGTGGACCTCTTTTCCCGAGCAACTCGTGGGACCAAAATGGAAAACCAAGTCAATTCTTCAATTAGTGGTAGTAGTGTAGGCGACAACCCCTTCGCAAGAGGTGGGTTGTTCAGGACTCCGCCTAGGAGGCCAGAGGCAATAGTCGGCAGCTCAGTGCGCAGCGCCAGCGTGGGTCACTCAACCTTCCTCTCGGCTAGAAAAACGCTGGACGCCATCATCGACTTTGCGTCATCGAAGCATAATATCAGCAAGGACCTCAAGAGGAGCTTGCAGAAACTTCGAAAGTCGATGCTGGACGCCAAGCTGGAGAGGGCGGTCGGGACGGCCAAGTGTAAACCCGTGAAATCGGTGGAGTCGAGGTCTACCCAGACTGAGGCCCAAGGATTCGCGGACTCGGGCAAGGTCGAATCGACCGAAGGCGTGCCAGCGAAGACGGTGGTGCCAAAGTCTACCCAGACTGAGGCTCAAGTATTTGCGGGTACGTCGGGGTGACTGCTCCAACGGAGCAGACACAAAAACAGGGAGACAGTCTCCAGGGGATGAGCTCCTGGGGCCGCTCCAAACGCGGAGGGTTACTACCCCGAACAAGGGTAGTGGGGCAGGGAAGCTGAACCCAGGCCAGGTACCTCCAAAACCGGGGGAGGAAGGACCTGGAAAGGTCCGTTCACTCAGGAAAGACGGTGGCAAGGGGTTACGGCAGGCTGAAAGTTCTCAGCCGCACCAGACCAGGGAAATAGAGGGGGATGACGCCTCCTGGACCCTGGTCAAGAACAAGAGGAAACCGAAGACGTCAAGGGCCGAAAAGAAGGCCCAGGCGAATGAGGGTAGCAAGAAGTCTAGGGTAGGCGCCAATCACTCCAGGGGCGATGCCCTAGTCATCACGGCGGACGAGGCTAAGTACTCGGATGTTTTGAAGGCGATGAGGAGTGACGTCAAGCTCGGTGAACTCGGCGCCGACGTACGTCGAATAAGACGTACCCGGATGGGCGAGATGATACTCGAGCTGAAGCGGGGCGTCTCGCAAAAGGGCGCCGCCTACAAGAAGTTGGCGGAGGAGGTCCTAGGCGAGACGGTCAAGGTGAGGGCACTCACGACGGAGGTGAATTTAAGGGTTAAAGACCTGGACGAGATCACTGAAGTCGAAGAGCTCGTCACGGCACTGCGGCGACAGTGTGAAGTGGAGACGCCCACCGCAGCCGTTCGGCTACGGAAAGGTCCGGCAGGGACGCAGGTAGCATTGGTTCGGCTATCTGCAGCGGACGCCTCCAAGGTAGTCAAGTTAGGGAGCGTCAAGGTGGGATGGTCGGTATGCCCTGTGCGCATATACGAGCAACCCGAAGTTTGCTTCAAGTGCCTGGAACCGGGGCACAAGCAATGGGACTGCAAAGGCCCTGACAGAAGCAATCTCTGCCGACGCTGCGGATTGGAGGGACATAAGGCACAATGCTGCACGAACCCTCCCAATTGTTTGATTTGTTCCAGCAAAGCTGTGAACAGCAAGCACCCCATGGGGGCTCGATGTGCCCGGCGTTTAAGCGTGCTGCAAAATCAAAGTGCAGGTAAAGCAGCTGGCTTGCTCGGCTTCGCCCGAGTGTTTGGTGTGCGCAGGTTTAGAGGAAACGGCGGAACACGTGTTGTTCGTGTGCTCACGTTTTCGCGCAATGCGTGACCACATGCTTGCCACATGTGGTCTGGACACTACCCCGGACAACCTAGTTCGGAGGATGTGTAAAGATGAAGTTGGCTGGAACGCCGTTTTATCGGCTATCGCCCAAATCGTCTCGGAGCTACATAGAAGGTGGCGCGTGGACTCAAGGATGGCTAGTTCAGGCGCAAATAAGAGGTGGTCCAAGTGATCGGAGTCGGCTTCATGGGTCATACCAGTGGTCATGCTCTGTGGTCGAACTCAATCCTTTTACCGAACAAGTGGCCGCGCGAAGAACAACATGGTATCGTCGCTTTCGCGGCGTTGGTCAACCGGGCGGGATCCGAGCCCGAGGACGGAAAGGGGTCCTCGTCAAGGCTGGGGCAGGCGTAGGCACCGCGTCGGCAAGTCCCTCTGTGTGCTGGCGAATAGGCCCTATCGCAGAAAGGTCAATTTGGTAAGGCCACCTGGAAAGCCGTCAACGCGCTGGCACGATACCATGGTGTTCTTCTGAAAAAGCGAGTTACGATGTTCGGTGCTGCAAGGACACGCAGCTAACCTCGAGGGTGCGTCATGCACTGGCCCCCCTTTGAAGCATTACTTTCTGGTTGTACCGAAGGGACTATGGGCTTGGCGGCAATGGAAACGGTTTAGCGGGTCGGGAATGTAGTCCTGCCTCCCTCGGTGATCACTAACCACGCACTTCCTGGTCAACCCAGGATGTCTGTTGAGCAGATTCCCCCTCCATTTTTTAGGAAGAAAAAAAAAGACCCCCCCTCTGTCACGCTTTTTTGTATACCTAGTATATGTACTGTCACAAAGTCTCAGACCCCCTCCCCCCTTAAACCTGTGACATCATTATTGAACGACCCCTATTCTAGAAATTTATTGAAGATTCCTAATCACAGATTACTATTGTTGCTCTATTTTGAGGTTCTTAAAAATCTGCCATCGAACGACGAAACCAGATCAATTCTTGGCATGCTTCGATTAACAAGATATTCTGCTTCCATTGACGACA
Source organism: Armigeres subalbatus (assembly GCF_024139115.2). Classification (NCBI taxonomy): domain Eukaryota; kingdom Metazoa; phylum Arthropoda; class Insecta; order Diptera; family Culicidae; genus Armigeres; species Armigeres subalbatus. Next base: position 150,016,995 of record NC_085139.1, read on the forward strand.
AACTCACACAGGTCTGTCGGCGACTGACCCATGCAAAATGCACACCGCCGAAGAAAAACACAAATCCTGTAGTCGACTTTCTACTTCATTGATCACCTGCCCAGTCTGCGTCCGAGTATAGGCAACTAATGACCAACCGTTACCTGGTCCAAACACCAGTTTGAGGTCCTTCGTAACCTTCAGGTACCTTACAGGTCGTTTGACAGCATTCCAGTCCATTTCACTAGGCCCACTGACTTTGCGCTGAAAATATACTCCATTGAAAACACTCCAGTGTATTTTCAGTGCGCGCGCTCCTGTGGCTCTGCATTTTGTAACAGCCCCACGTTGAGCACAAGTATTACAATTTTTCATACATACATACATAAATTTCACAATCTACATATAACAAACAACAAATTTAAATAACGCACGTTCTCTCTTGGTGCTTTGAGAGAGGCAACTAGGTGGTGCACACTACGGAATATGATGAGGTTTCATATGAGATTTTGGTCCATTAGCCAAATTCCGCAGATATATTTTCATTGCGTATTCGCAATTTTGTCTACAGCAAATAGTCTATGATGCCTTGTCTTTGACATAAGTATCAATAAACCACAAAACAGATAGACAACATAGAACAAATTACCGTTTTCAAAATCAACTCACTGTGTTTCAACAGTACTAACATTCGACAAACGGGAGGGCCCGTATACCCAAGGTGAAAGAAAACGACAGAAAAGCATGCGCTGCTGCTCTGTCTCATGCTCGTTGCTCAGTGAAGCTTGACTTCCACCAGTAGGTTCGCTAGTGTTCCAAAATCGAAGATGAACCACATTTTATAGCAATGATGCATATATGTCATGTGAATAAACACTAATTAATGAAGTTTTAGTATCTCATAAACTGGTTTTAAAAAAGTTGTTTTTATGGTGCCTTTATTTACCATATGGGGCGGTACTATTGTCGCGATCAAATTATATAACCGGAGAAATAGTGTTTAACAAACTACTAACTTAAACTAGACGACATGTAATTAAATAATATGTGGGTCATTTAGCTGGGCGCCATTGTAACAAGCCGTTTTGTCGGGCCCCACGCTGGGCGCCAGTGTAACAGCCCCACGTTGGGCACAATTATTACATTTTTTTTCATACAAACATAATTTCACAATCTACATGTAACAAACAACAAATTAAAATAACGCACGTTCTCTTATGGTGATTTGAGAGAGTAGGGTAGGTGGTGTCCACTACCGAATATGACCAGGTTTCATCATCAGTTTGCCATGACTTTTAGAAAATTGAAATATCCCTCTATTAGTTGAACTTACCTAGATAAGACTATAGAATCGTTTAGATGGAGTAACATCAAAGGGCAGAATTTTTGCCCTGAGTCTAAGACCACACTGCCCGTTGATGATACTCATCATCTTCTTCTTCTTCTTCTTATTGGCATTACATCCCCACTTTGGGACAGAGGACAGAGCCGCCTCGCAGCTTAGTGTTCACTAAGCACTTCCACAGTTATTAACTGCGAGGTTTCTAAGCCAGGCTACCATTTGTGAATTCGTATATCATGAGGCTAGCACGATGATACTTTTATGCCCAGGGAAGTCGAGACAATTTCCAATCCGAAAATTGGCTAGACTGGCACCGGGAATCGAACCCAGCCACCGTCAGCATGGTCTTACTTTGTAGTCGCGCGTCTTACCGCAAGGGCCCATCTAGCAACCGTGTTATCACTAATGTCACAGTCCAATCTGCATCCGGTTCTAGAGGCTCTGCACCAGGCTGCGATACGACGTTGGTACACTCCGAAAAATCATTGCTATTTGTAGCGATTCTTCTATGGCTCTACATTCAAACTGAAACTTGACCTGCTTTTCAACTTAGTGTTCTATTAGCATTTCCACATTTGTTAATTGTCCCATGTATATAGGAAATCCCAGCAAACATGGAACAAATATGCGTATTAGGGTGGTTCAAAAAATCGATTTTTCTCCACACCGCTCATTTGATTCTGTATCAAGTTCTGAGTGTCCTCCTAAAATTTGAGCTCATTTGGATTAAAACTGATTTAGCACAAGCCATTTCAAGTTTGCATGCAAATTAGTATGGGAAATTTTTTTTTTTCATTATACTGATTATGGCGCTTCCTCATAAGCGCAGGTTAAAATAAAACCTATATAGCTAAATGGAATACTCATGAGCTTTCACTCAGCGAAAACCGCATCTAAAATAATCGTTCCATTAATTAGTAATCGAATTAATCGAACACTATGCCGTCGGGGAGTCGAAAATGTTTCCCACCCGAAAATATCCTAGACCGGACCGAGAATCGAACTCGCCATATCTGGATTGGCAATCCTACGCATTTGGACGCAAGGCTAACTGGAGGGAGATCTATGCACTACAGCGCCTTTTTATTTCCATTGATACTTTGGATACTGTGAGGAAAAAAAGTGAGCCTGAAAAAACGAACAGTGGGTAATGTCTGTGACATAACCGCTAAGTGGACGTAGGACTTGACTTGACCATGCCTTTAAGATACATAATATGTCCAAGTTTCTCACATCAACTATTTTGGATAAATAATCGGCGTTGCATACCATTCCTTGGCAAAATCTTCTCATCAAACCAACACAGAAATCAAATCTACCTCGAACAAGAATCATCATTCAGGGAGTATCTGTCCGGTCACGAAATATTAGCCTCGACAGTGGCAACCTTCCCACTGAAGGACTGCCTGAAATAAACCACAAGTTGGCTTAGCAGGGGATGTAGACTGTATCTCAGCCCTTCCACTGAAGGGCCTTCTAATCCGTGCGATAGCGACTGAAGGAGAACATTATGTCACGTTCGCTTTGTGTGCGGTCAGTATCAAACAATGTTTATCTAGATATTTTTTTTATCAATGCCAAAAAATCCAACATTTGATGAAAAATCGATTGATAGTTTATTAATGTTTGAGGTGTTTTTTTAATCCAAATATCCAAATATTATGTGAGAGATTTGGACATCTTATGTTTTTTTAGGCATGGTCAAGCGAAGTCCTTCGTCCACTTCGCGGTTAAGTCAGAAAAATTATCCACTGTTAGTTTTGACGCTATTTATGAAAATCATGCATAAAATTTTATCACTAGAATATTGGATTTGGCACCCAAGTACAATTTCTATTCCGAAGGGTATTGAAAGCTTTGATATTGATCTCTATTATTGGCTCTCTGAAAAACCGTTTGCTTTTTGGACATACATGCTGCATCATGTGGCTTTTCTTCAGCCTGTCTCGGCTCATCACCGATGCCGGCCGGTCTCGGCTCGACTCTGCTGCTGCTGCCGGTATCTGCTCAGCATTGCTGCTTTGTCGGGTCTGTAGGGTGGACTGCTGCTGTACTGGCTAGGTTTCGGCTGATGATGATGATGATGATGGTCCCGCCACATACCCCTACAAAGGTTTGAGCTAGACGATTTATCTTTAAGATAATTAATAATGATCAATTTTAATCAGATTTGGCAAACAATAAACGATCCGATTATTTCCACAGATATAAATAACATTAAAATATAACATCGCTATACAGCAAAAAACATAAGTTAGTAGAAAGAAACAGTTGAATTCCACCACAGAGTTTTGCAAGCATCATCAGTGGTACAGCGAGCCCGATTAAGTTACAAAACTTGTGATACCTCTCGCATGATGCCAAAAGTTTCGTCAAGAAGCGCGTACTCAAACTATTCTCGCTAGTACCAATCAATTTAATTTACTCGAAAAAAATTCAAAACTTGTGTTACCTCTCCGTAGATACCAAAAGTCTCGATAAAATCGCGTTCTATCTGAGAGCTCACTACTTTTCATAGTATCCTTCAAACAGTTCCAAATGTTTCAAGTATTGATCATAAAATCGTAAAAAGTCATTTATACCTGTATTCGCACGCGATTCTCAAACATTTGTAGACTACACAAAAGAATGTAAAAATACAAGTCAATAAATAAAATACCATCATCATCATCGAGGCGAACAAAATAGTCTATAAGCGCCCTAATGAAATAAAAAATCATTTACATTGTTCAAGAAAAGATATCCGTTATCACAAACTTCGTCAAGATACACAATTAGTCAATACCAAAACTTAAATATATGACTGTTAAAAAACAGCTTTTATGTGTGAAATACAAAGTCTCTTGAACTGTGATAGTGTCCTTGCACGCTTGATGTGTATAGGCATCGAATTGAATACGTTTATTCCTTTATAAAACAATGAATTTTGTGAAGCTCCATACAAAAAATAAGGTGTTCTTATTTCATCCGCGTTTCTAGTATTATATCTATGAATGTCACTTCCTCTTTCAATTCGATCACACAAATATCGGGCATCAATCCATTTATTATTTTGAAAATGAACACCATAGTTAAATAAACAATTCTTTGCTTCACTGATAACCATTGTAAAGCGTCCAACAAAAAGGAGGAGGAAGTGAATCTATTACATCTCAAAATCAAGCGCATAACTTTATTTTGCAAACGCTGTAACCTCGATATTTGTGTTTCATTGGCCAGAAATAAAATGGAGGCGCAAAAGTCCAGGTGAGGAGAGATGATTGATTTGTACAACTGTATTTTACTCGCAACAGTTAATTCGTTTTTAATCGACATAAAATTCCATACTTCTTGGCTATTTTCTTGATGACATTGTTGATATGAGAATCAAATTTCAATTTATCATCAATAATCACACCAAGATATTTAATTTCCTGAACGCGATCAAGTGTTTCATCATCAATTCTAACAGAAACATTATCAATGAATCGATTTCGCGAAATTACCATGTATTTAGTTTTACTTATATTCAACTTCAACTGTTTGTACTTCAACCATCTACTTAGAGAATGCAAATCTGTATTCAAGCGTGAAACAACATCATCGATATTTCTAGCTGCAATGAATAATACTGTGTCATCCGCGAAAAGATTAATGTTGCAAAAACGTAAGACCCGTCCCATGTCATTAATATACATAATAAATAAAACGGGCCCTAATACACTTCCCTGTGGAACACCAAGATTACTTTCCATGGGATTTGAAACACAATCATTAAAAACAGTCCTTTGGATTCTTTCAGACAAATAGCTTCTGAACCATTCATACGCAGAACCCGAAATTCCAAAGCGCTTGATTTTTTCCAACAATAAGGGCCTAGAGATTGTTTCAAAGGCGCGTTTAAGATCCAAAAATACAGCAATGATAGTATCTTTACACTCCATGTTTTCTTTCCATTTGGCTAACACTAAGTTCAATGCGGTTTCACAAGAATGTCCTTCTCGATATCCCGATTGCTCTTGTATTAACAAGTTATTATTATTCAAATATGTTACCAACTGGCCTTTCACAACAAGTTCTAATATTTTATCTAATGTGTGCAACATGTTGATGGGACGAAACTCTTCGGCTTTAATCGTTCCAGCAACTTATTATAAGAGATTCCTTCCAAACCTGCGGCACGTGCCCGGTTCTCAAAGATTCATTAATAAGGTCCAGCAGTTTGTGTCCAATGACATGAAAACAATCTTGTATAACTCTAGCGTTAACGTTATCAACTCCAGCCGTTTTGCCCAAAGAAAAGCATATATTTTTAAGTTCATCAAAAGTAATTGGGTGAAAACAATCAAATCTACATGTACTATTAACCGGCTGTTTTATTTCATCAGGCTCATCAACCAAATCGATAGACCGATTAATCGATGAAACACTATCGATGAAATAATCGTTAAAATTGCAAGCAATTACTTGTTCTGAATTTTCTAATGTGCCAATATGGACCGCGGATTGGAACTATTAGGTTTCAACAAAGATTTCAAAATTTTCCATAACTCCCTGCTGTTATTCTGATGCTGATCAATTTTCCTCTGAATATAATCACAACGCGTTTTTTCAACGATTGTGAATACGTGTTCCGCGCATTCTTGTACCTGTTCCAATTGTTACAACTATGTCTTCTCAAAAATCTATTGTACAATTTATCTCTTTTACGTCTTAGACGCAGAAGATCTAAATTGTACCAGCTGTTCGAGTTATTTAAAGTTACAAATTTATGTTCAATTAACTTATTGGTACTTGTTTTCAGAACGTTCGTTAGAACAGCTGATTTCTGATCTAAGTTTCCGGAAATATCCTGAAAATCCACGTTTCTCGCAACAAGATCCGAAACAGCTTGTTTCGAATATTTCCTCCAACACTTCAATTTAACAAAATCATTTTCGGTTATATAATTATTTTCTATATTTATGACTAATGTTTCATGATCGGTTACTTTTAAACAAATATCTGTAACTGAGTTTACAGAATCAAAGTTAGAATAAACATGATCAATTATAGTTCTACTGTGTCGGGAAATACGCGTGTAATCAACAACTTTTTGTTTCAAATTGTAAAACTCAGTCAGACGCTTTAAATGATTTGAATTTTCGTCACGCCAATTAATATTAAAATCACCAGCAAGTACATTTAGTTTACTAAAATCGATAAAAATTTCTAGCCAGTTCTCTAAAATTTCAATAAAACGCTGGTCACTCGAACTGGGAGAATGATATAAAACACCATAGTTACCCTTCTTCATGCCACGTGCAACTGTAATGCCTAAGAACCAATTTCCTTCACAGGCTTCGTTGATTTGAAGCTTGAATTGAACCGATTCTTTGGCATAAATAGCAACTCCGCCAGTGTGCCTTGAATGTGATAAGCAAGCAGCGACTTTGTATCCCGGTATACTGTACTGATCAAATGATTCATACTCTACAATATGCGTTTCTGCTAAAAATACCAAAAATGGACGTTTTTCTTCTACAATCGTACGTAGAGCTACGTAGTTTGTAGACAAACCAGCAATATTCAAATACAAAACATCTAATTGGTTCACATTACTACTGGAACTTGGTTGCTATTCATTGAAACGCAAGCCGCTTTTCTTTTGATCAAACAATTTCTTGTAGATCTTACACTCAGTACTAAATGCTGGATGATTGTCGTCCAACTTCATGTTACGTTCCCGATTCATTTTTAAACAATTAACGCATTTCAATACAGTTGACGTGCACTCAGAAGTTTTGTGACTATCGCTGCACTTAGAGCACGCAATGTGGTTTTTACATTCTGTACTCATGTGCCCAAATTCTCCACATTGGAAGCATCTCAAAACATTAATCGCGGGTACAACAAGGCACCGATCGAACCTTACATTAACCTTTTTCGCGGTCAACAAACAGCTATATGTATCTTTGTCTACTTCAATTACGGCACTAAATTGCTTGTACTTGAAGCGTGGATTTTCATAGATATTTACTACTTTTACATCATTTATTGCGATGTCCTCATTCTGACTTTTTAGAAAGTCGATGAAGTCATCGGAGGAATATTTATCGCTCATACCCAACACTTTTAATCTTGGCACCGATGTTGGAACAACAGCAGTGTAGTTTTCACCCAAATCGTTTTGCATGCCATTTTTCACCACATCTACATTGAAACCAGTTGCACACTCTACAATAATGGAGCCATTTTTCCCGTTCCGAAAGTTACTTATCTTGTGTACTTTTGGATCTAACGTAGTATTCAAAAATTTTCGAGTGTCGTCACTACTCTGATCGGACTGTTTCGGTTTAACCACAATGACGGGCCGAGTCTTACGTTCTTTCGCCTGTACAACTTTAGTTGCTTTAGGAGCACTTTTCTTATTTTTCCTTCTAACTACCGTAACAAAAGGAACATCGTCTTCGAAAACATCGTCATTATTATTAATTAAATCATCATCAACATTAACAAAATCGTCATTACTATTACTAATTTTCCGTTTTTTGCGCGAACTGCAAGTTGATTCAGAATGACTCAACCTAGACGAGTCCTTCGTGTTCTTCATTGCAGCTATTTTAACTTTATCCGAATTAAATTGAAAAAATGAACTAGTCATAGTTTCCATTTTTTTATTAATCATTATCTCAAGTCCGTTAATCGATTCCTTAACATTTCGGACAATTTCATCCATACCGGTCATCAACGCGTTGCCTATCTGAGCAGACATTTGATCCCGAATGTCGACAATAGAGTCCGAAAGAGAAGAAATCTTCTTCATATCTTCCTCTATTTTGCCGGCATCCAGTGTCACTTTATTCTGCTCGCCACAACTTTGGCTAGACAGGCATTCATCACACTTGAAGAACACATTAACATTCTCCGTGATCAATCTTGCTGCTGCTTTATTTTCCAACGAGCTACAGTGCGCATGGCAATATCGCTCACATTGGAAGCAGAGCAAAGGGAATGCATTGATCGCTATCCCCACTTTGCACTTGTAGCACTCCATTGCCTATGCCTTTACACAGCAGTGGACGCGCTGCATGCAAAGGCACACAGAGAGACAATCAAAAACAATAAAAATTCAACCACAGCCGGCTGACGAAATCGCCGTTATGGCTTCGTTCGCTACAGCTGTGGCGCGTAAAAAACACAAAATTAAACAGATACAAGGTGTGGAGATGATTTATCTCCTACTTATCCTGTTACAAAACACTTATGGGCACACGTTAAAACAATTTTTTTCGCGGCACTTCACCAATTTCACACGTAATTAATCAAACTAAACACAGCACGGCAAAAACAAACTACTTTGCACGCCATCACCACCGTGTATCCATGATGGTGGCTTCGATGGTGTCGAGCCGAAAAAGCGGTCGGTGCAGACTTCATTCCCTGCTAAAAGGTGTGAGTGCTGTTCAATCGATGATGCGGTTGCTTCGCTTGTCCCGGTCAGAATGAAAGCAAAAAATCGCGTTGCGCTATTTTATGGCTTCTCGGCAGACCCAGCGGCTGCTCATTCGCTGGTGTCTGCACCAATGAGAACGTGGTAATGGAATGATGCAAGAATTATGCGGTACCCATATTTATAGCTTCCCTTGATCTCAATGTTTTTCATTGAAAACAGTTTCATGCCTATTGAAAAAAGTTTTTCGGGTCTTATCAAGCATGGACATGAAAGGCATACTTGAAATCTGTCGATAGAGGGGCTTACCGCAGAAATTCTTCCATTGAGACGAACGCTATTAACGTTTAAAATCTTTCAACACAGCGTAACGCAGTCGATTTGAATATTTTGGAATGACACCCGGTATAATAAAGAGAGACGTAAGTCCTACGTCAAAAGCATTTGCAGTTTTTGGTTACATTGATATTGTCGATGCAGATAAACATGTATGAACTTGTCTCAGCTACGTCGGTCGACTGAAACGTGACTGGTCGTTGGTGACCCGTTCCAGTAAGTGCTCCAGCGACGCAGGCAAATTCAATGCGTCGCTGCAGCACCAAACCGGAAAGCACTCGCTGGTTGAGCGACGCGACGGTCAAGCGATGACTCGCATAGACAATAAATAAAATAGAATTTGAATAAAATAAAATGATAACGAATTTGAAATTCTATCGTAGTAGGCATTTGAAATGCCAGCATACTAAGAAGCTAATGAGAAAAAATTTGAAATTGAATCTCAGTAGGCTGACAGGGAATTCTCGATTGCTAGAGGGGGACAAAGAAAATAAATGAAGATCATTCAGTGTTCGTTTCTTGAGGCGTGAACACGCTATTTGTTTGCAAGTGTCCAACGCTTATTTTCAACAACAAAAGCAAGTTGGAGAACGGATTTGCTTGGCTACAACAGATACCTTGCTTATTTATACATATATTCATTAGGTACTGCCGTCGTGCTGATTGATTCACTCATACTTTTTCGGCGGTGCCGTAGAAGTAACCAAGATTTTTGTATGCACAGGTTATCCGACTTGTCAATATCCCCAACTCAGCCATCTTGGATTTTTGTATGAAATTTATGCTCGTTTGTTTACGTTTTGCACTGAAAATGTATGTTTCCCCCCGGGCTGGTTATTCCAATCTACTGACGAAGTCGGATAACCTGTACATAAAAAAATCTTGGATGTAACCATCGCTCTTGTTTACGCTCTGCCGCAATCCAGTTGTCCTTCAATAGTAGTCCACTATTGTGTAAAGTCAGTTCGGTCACCGATGTTCGGATCTGTAGATGAATGTATTTGAGGAGGGTCATTTGCCGCAGCTGCTGCCAATGCGTCTTCCAATGCCTGGACGAAAAAATGGGGGTCGAACCCATGGCCATCCTCCACGGAATTGAATACAAAAGAGAATGTAAAAATCTTTACGACCGTGAGAGACTTTTTTCGCAATCTGTTGTGATAACTAACTGATTGTGAGGGCTATAAATACGCCATGATAAGTTCGTTTTAAAATGCTCCAAATGCGAGAGGCACTGATTCTGATAATGCATTTTAACTTGTTTTACTAGCTGTGGGAAAAAAATATGGTCCCCAACACAAAATGAGCGAGAACAAAGCATTTAATCATCACTTCTCGGAGGGGGGCTACCTATCCGATTCTGTTTTTTGCACTTGCATAAGTTTGATAAATTTGTTTACATGGCTTGTAATGATTCGAATCAGTTATTGCCTCTCATTTATTGTTGTTCGTTTGCTTTTGAGAAAGACATCTGCGAACCCTACGTCCGTCTACATGGAGATTTCAGTTTTAAACCTGGGTCAGATCCAACATTGACTCTGAATAACTAAACAAAAATTGATCCGGAATCGAGTCACAATAATGGTTTATTATTTATTATCAAACTAAGGCCGGAGTGGCCAGTTCAGTGCATAAGTCCATTTAGCTCGGTCCATGGCTGCACGTCGTCAACCACGCTGTCTGCGGAGGGTTCGCAAATCGTCCTCCACTTGATCGATCCATCTTGCTCGCTGTGCACCTCCCCTTCTTGTTCCCGTCGGATCGTTGTCGAGAACCATTTTTACTGGATTTCTGTCCGACATTCTGGCTACGTGCCCGCCCCCCGCAGTCTTCCGATTTTCGCGATATGTACGATGGATGGTTCTCCTAACAGCTGATGCTACTCGTGGTTCATTCGCCTCCTCCACGTACTGTCCGCCATCTGCACCCCACCATAGATGGTACGCAGCACTTTCCTTTCAAAAACTCCCAGTGCACGTTGGTCCTCCACGAGCAGCGTCCAGGTCTCGTGTCCGTACAGAACTACCGATCTAATAAGCGTTTTGTAAATAGTCAGTTTGGTACAGCGGCGAACTCAATTCGATAGGAGCGTTTTGCGAAGTGCAAAGTACGTACGATTTCCTGCCATGATGCGTCTCCGACTTCTACGCTGGTATCGTTATCGAAGGATACCACTGAACCCAAGTACACGAATTATTCACCCACTTCGATTTCGTCACCACCAATACAAACTCATGGTGGGTGGCTTACGTTGTTCTCTCTTGAGCCTCTTCCAATCCGTTTGGCTGGTGTCAGGCCGTTTGGCCGAATGCCATTTGGCCGAATGCCGTTTGGCCGAACGCCATTTGGCCGAATGCCGTTTGGCCGAATAGTAAAAAAAAAATTCACTTGTCATAAGACGAGTTAATACAATCCCATTGAATTCCACCACTTAATTGTATCTTGACAGATACGTATTTCGACCTCAACAGTAAGGCCGTCTTCAGTGTCTCGTACTTGACTTGAGTCGAGTCAAGTACGAGACACTGAAGACGGCCTTACTGTTGAGGTCGAAATACGTATCTGTCAAGATACAATTAAGTGGTGGAATTCAATGGGATTGTATTAACTCGTCTTATGACAAGTGAAGACATTCCACTAAAAAGCTCAAAATAATTTTCCAATAAAAAAAAAATTGACATCAGTTCACGAGTGGTATTTCTTCCTACTTCCTTCTTCCTTCTTTCTTCTTCTTTCTTTCTTCACCCTTCCTCCTTATTCCTTCTTCCTTCATCATTCTTTCTTCTCTCTTATTTTTTCCATTCTCTAACTTCTTTCTTCTTTATTTCTTTTTACTTCTTCCTTCGTTTTTGTTTATTCTTCCTTCTTTTTTTTTCTTTCTTCTTTTTCTTCCTTCTTCTTTCTTCCTTTCTCTTTCTTCCTTCTTCCTTCTTCGTTGTTCCTTGTTCCTTCTTCCTTATCCCTTCTTGCTTCTTCCCTTTTTCTTCTACCTTCTTCCTTCTTCCATCTTCCTTCTCACTTCTCTTGTTTCACCCTTCTTTTCTCCCCCTTTTTCCTTCTTCCTTCTTCTTTCTTCTTCCTTCTTGCTTCTTCCTTCTTCCTTTTTCCTTCTACCTTCTTCTTTCTTCTTTCTTCCTTCTTTCTTCTTCATTCTTCCTTCTTCCTTCTTCCTTCTTCCTTCTTTCTTCTTTTTTCTTTCTTCTTCCTTCTTTGTTTTTCCTTCTTCCTTCTTTCTTCTTCTTTCTTCCTTCTTTCTTCTTCCTTCTTCCTTCTTCCTTCTTCCTTCTTCTTTTTTCCTTCTTCCTTCTTCTTTCTTCTTTCTTCCTTCTTCCTTAATTCTTCTTTCTTCTTCCTTCTTCCTTAATTCTTCTTTTTTCTTCTTTCTTCCTTCTTCCTTTTTCCTTCTTCCTTCTTCCTTCTTCCTTTTTCCTTTTCCCTTTTTCCTTCTTCCTTCTTTTTCTTCCTTCTTCCTTCTTTTTCTTCCTTCTTCCTTCTTCCTTAATTCTTCTTTCTTCTTCCTTCTTCCTTCTTTCTTATATCTTCTTACTTCTTCCTTCTTTCTTATTCCTTTTTCCTTCTTCTTTCTTCCTTCTTCTTTCTTCCTTCTTCTTTCTTCCTTCTTCCTTCTTCTTTCTTCCTTCTTCCTTCTTCCTTCCTCCTTCTTCCTTATTCCTTCTTTTTTCTTCCTTCTTCCTTCTTCCTTCTTCTTTCTTCTTTCTTCCTTTTTCATTCTTCCTTCTTCCTGTTTTCCTTCTTCCTTCTTCCTTCTTTCTTCTTCCTTCTACCTTCTTCCTTCTTCCTTCTTCCTTCTTCCTTCTTCCTTCTTCCTTCTTCCTCCTTCCTCCTTCCTTCTTCCTTCTTCCTTCTTCCTTCTTCCTTCTTCCTTCTTCTTTCTTCCTTCTTCCTTCTTCCATTTTCCTTCTTCCTTAATCCTTCTTCCTTCGTCCTTTTTCCTTCTTCCTTCTTTCTTATTTCTTCTTCCTTCTTTCTTCTTCCTTCTTCACACTGCTAACTTCTCACTTCATAAGGAAACGTATTTCAACTATTCGGCCAAACGGCATTCGGCCAAATGGCATTCGGCCAAATGGCGTTCGGCCAAATGACCCTTTCGGCCAAATGGCATTCGGCCAAACGACATTCGGCCAAGCGGCATTCGGCCAAATGACCCTAAACCGTTTGGCTTCGCTTTTCAGTCTGATGTAGGCTTCCTCCATCTTATCAAAGTTACTTGCCAAATAACTGGACGGATTTCATGAAAATCGTACCACTCGTGTCAATTCCTGCCCTTCATATTACTCCCTCCAACGCGATGTTGAACAGCAGACACGAAAAAATATCACCTTGCCGTAACACTATGCGCGTTTCGAAGGGACTCGAAAATGCCCCTGAAACTCGAACTACGCACATCACCCGATCCAACGTTGCCTTGATCAACCGTATTAGACTAAATTAATGATTTTGTGTGTGTTACTTCTACGTGAAGTTAAACGATTTACAATGATATGAAAATGCTAATATCATCTTCCAAACTTAGACGTACATGTTCATGATAGAATTAGAGGCAAAAGTATAGAATTGATAGTTCCGTTAGGATACGGCAGGCATGAAGAATGTTTTTATAGAAGTCGATTTGAAAGCGAGCGGAGGGCAATATTTGTGATGGCACATATCACACGACCTTCCTTCTGCCAAGCTCCCGTATGAAGGGGGAGGGAAGAATATCAGTGTGGAAGCTGATATATCTCCACTGGTGGTTTGATTTGCTCATATGCCATCGCGTGCGGAAGGACTTTCTATCGACGAGTACTGTCTCTAAATTTCTACTAGATGCTGATGTCATATTACCCTTTCATTCACTCGCTGATCATGTACAAATCATTTTCGAAGGCAATTATGTACGTGAAATTTGATTGCCTCATACGCATGGACGTTCACAGTACAAAAATGCATGCAAATACTCACGACCTAGGTTTTACGTGGATTTACGTTTACGGCCGGCTGAGCACACAGAGCTGCTTACGCACTAATCCGGCCCGATGTCGACGTCTTTTCGTGTCGATCGTTGATGGTTGACTCTTTCACCTGGCGCGTGGTCTTACGCTTGAACGCGGTACATGCGTCAGTTCGTCGAACAATAGTTCTCGTTGCTGTCGGTTTGACGCTGATGGATTGATGAGCCTGCCTGTCTAGGGCGCGTAAAGAAACGTGACGCGGCCCTCTTCCGGCCACGTGTGCCCCGGGATTACCTCGACGCCGACGAGTGGGGTCAAAAGCGGTTTCTAATGGATGGTGGTGTAACGGCAAATGACTTCGCTGCCTCGCACCTAATCAAAAGAAACACACACGCACTTTTTGGTTGGGGACCTATCTATGTTGCTAATATTTGCACTTTTACCTTTCTTATACTAGGTTCACACACTGCCGCCACTTAGATCGAACAAATTACTGATTGACGACCAACTAGGGGGACAAAGAGGGAAAAGTTAACACATCATACAAAAAGCTACCATGTCACAAACTAACATTTTAAATTACACCACGACGCGAAACAAATACGGACCACTTTTGCCTCTTCCACTGATCGAATCGAAGTGATCCATTAGAGTTGGGAAATGCCTCAGATTAACTGCGAATCTGTAAAATAATCCCCGGTTGCCGTGATATTACCCGAAGACAATATCACGAACGCTAATTCTCGCAATTGAATATAAAAGATTTTGCGGGCATCGCGACATCTCTTTCTGACGGCTTTCAAACATCCAGTCAAATCCTCTCCGATCTTGGAAGTAGAGTCCAAAGTCGAATAAGGAAGGTCAATGCATTTTGAATGGCGCATTTGCGGGTCGTTGTCTCTCTATTGTCTCTCTCGCTAATTTGCATAGCGAAATGACGCGCAGTTGGCTTAGGTTTCATGTTTAGCGCGTGTAACTGGTAATGGGAACTCACTTGATTAGCTTGTATGCCAGATGCAACCATTTCGAAGGCGTGATGTGTGCGATTTTGTGGAGACTAACTTTAGGGATCTTATTAGGCAAAACGAACATTCATGCAAAAGTTTCTAACTTATGAAATTCTATTATGGATTTTCCATGGGATTCAATTAAATAAGAAAACGTACTTGTTACAATTTTTGCGGCAACATTTGAAGGAACCGCAATGTTTGCGACTGAACGAGCAAATCCGGAAATCCGCAGTAGTTATTATCAAAGCTTTGTATGTATGTATATTGCATAGTTTCATTGATCCCAATTTAATATCTTCTTCTTCTATATACATAAAAATGAATTTCTGTCTGTCTGAACCTTATAGACTCGGAAACTACTGAACCAATCGGAGTGAAAATTTGTATGCAGAGGTTTTTGGGGCCGGGGAAGGTTCTTAAGATGGTTTGAGACCCCTCCCCGCTTTGGAAAGGGGGGCTCCCATACAAATGAAACACCAATTTCTTCATAACTTCATAACACTATATGTATATATATATATATATATATATATATATATTAGAGTGGGGCGTCATGGTCATTTTTTCAAATCAATGGTTTTTCGAACCCATTCTGGGTCATGAACAACTGTGCAGAATTTGGGACCGATTGGTTGCTTCCTCGCTTTCCGCATCGCGTTTGAAGTTTGTATGGAAATTAGTATGGGAGAACGTATATTTTTGCATTTCTACTGCTAGAGGTTTCAGTTCATCGTAAACCAAGTGGCACATTGCGTTAAAGTATAACCCAAAAGATGCCGAGAAACTTTGCAGAAGAAGGCACGTTGCTGGAACGTCCACGAAAAAAGTTATAACGCTTCGAACATTGAGTGTTCAAACAATATGCAAAAAATCGTTTATTCTGCCAGCACTGCCGTACTACGTGGAGCAATAATTTAACTGAGTGTTATTTCAAAATTATTGATTTTATAGGACTTTGAAGCTAATGGGAGATATTCGGAATGATTTGCCAAAGTAAAAATTCCGACTAGAAGGAAAATGGGTTTTGCCCTCTGACAATTACAGGTTGTCCGGTAGTGCTGGCAGAAACATTGATTTCTTGCATATGGTTTAAGCAATCAATTTTCGAAACGTAATAACATTTTTTGTAGACCTTCCAGCTACGTGCCTTCTTCGGCAAAAGTCTTTCGGCATCTTCCAGGCTATATGCTAACGTATTGAGTCACGTGATTGATGGTTATTTGAAGCCGCTAAGTGCAAAATGTAAAAAGTACGTTTTCCCATACTAATTTCCATGTAAATTTAAAACGCGATGCGGCATGCGAGGTTACAAACCAATCGAGCCCATATTTTGCACAGTTGATTGGGGTCCCAAAACGATTCAGAAAAACCTTGATCTCACTTGATCGGACGAAGTTTGCGTTTTTCCATACAACTGCGCCCACTCTAATATATATATATATATATATATATATATATATATATATATATATATATACATATATATATATATTAGAGTGGGGCGCAGTTGTATGGAAAAACGTTGATTGGGATCCCAAAACGATTCAGAAAAACCTTGATCTCACTTGATCGGACGAAGTTTGCGTTTTTCCATACAACTGCGCCCTTTAGATTAGAGTGGGGCGCAGTTGTATGGAAAAACGCAAACTTCGTCCGATCAAGTGAGATCAAGGTTTTTCTGAATCGTTTTGGGACCCCAATCAACTGTGCAAAATATGGGCTCGATTGGTTGTAACCTAGCATGCCGCATCGCGTTTTAAATTTACATGGAAATCAGTATGGGAAAACGTACTTTTTTACATTTTATATATATATACATATATTGCGTGAATTTGCAGTAAGGTACAGTGGGGCAAGTGGGTAAAGGAAATCGTATAGTTCATGTTCATCAAGTCATAAAAGCTGAACATAATATTGAAATTGATCATATTTATGACATAACGAATCATCTATCCAATATTTATAAGCCTGTGAACAAAATGATTGAAAAATACTTTTAGGATATGAAATATTTGGAAAACCAAAAAATCTGTTTAAATTTTTCACTTGCCTACTTGTGGTGTAAGTAAAAAAATCATTTGAAAAGAGGATTTTACAATAACTATGATCTGTGGTAATGCTTTTTGATACTTCATGAAAGTGCACCGCAGTGCCTCCATTAAATGATTTTTTTGTTTCCTTTACTTGAACTTTTTGAAATCTAACATATGTGTCTAACATTACTTTCTATTTCAGGTTTATAAATAGTAAGATAATAAACCTTGGCGATAGTTTTTTTGTGTATACAGAAAAATTATCTTTGAAATATTCATCAAACCAGGAATCATCAGTGTTGTGATTCATTAACAATCCACTTAGGATTTCAGTTGAAGAGTCCATATTAACAAATGGCCTAACCTTCTAAATTTCGACTAAATAAATCATAGCTGTTGATATATTTGAAATTGTATTGATTCTTGTATACAAGCTCTATAAATACCATTTTTTATTAATTATTTATCAAACATGGATTATTTAATACACTGACACGCTTTGCACTTTCGTTTATTGATTTTGTATTACCACGTATCACTCTAATAACCAAAAGCCTTCGAATGAGCATGAATTGGTATTATTTCCCTTTTTTTCCCTTGTCATAAGACGAGTTTATACAATCCCATTGAATTCCACCACTTAATTGTATCTCGACAGATACGTATTTCGACCTCAACAGTAAGGCCGTCTTCAGTGTCTTGTACTTGACTCGACTTGAAGAAAATGATCATTCCACATTCAATGACAATCCACTAAAAGCTCAAAATAATATGGTATTATTTGTTCATAATAAGATTAATAGACATAGAGAAATGCATTCAGTATCGGAAAATTTTCACTTGCCCCACCCGTGGTAAAAAACAGTCAAAGCAATAAAATTTTTTTTTTCAAAATTCTTGATTTTCATATCCAAATTTTTGTGGCTGGAATTCAAAAATTACAGAGAAATTCAACTTATCAATCCACTGATTGAATGTGTTATGGAAACCAACATAAAAAAAATGTATTTATTGACACGCAAAACAACTTGTACAAAAGATAAACTTGGTAGGTTAATATACTTTTACGCTTGCATGTTGAAATGATTCATTATTTCATGTTTCACTTATTCAACGCATTGATTTGAATGGCCTTGTATGTGCTTATGAATTATGTGCTTCATCAGTGAAATACTTGCATTTTGTTCACTTACCCCATTTACCCACTTACCCCACTATACCTTAGGTACAGATAAAAAGGTATATTATGATAGAAAAAATAACGCCAAAAAGCCATGTAGCGAGTCACTTTTTAGTGACTTACTTGATCGCTTTTTCAGATTAGTCAATATAAACCCTATTTTTGATCTCTAGTAAGGTTACTTATAAGTCACTTTTTATGTGAAATGTCTCTATTTGTGATTTTTTCGAGTAGGCCTGGTCAGGGTCACAGGGGTCGACAACAACTCCTATTCCCATCTTCCCTGCCGGCCAGGGTACGAGCAAAGATTGGGTAACCAACCCCGGTGGGAACTTTGGTAATACGCGTATTCCAAAATAGTCCATTTCCCAATTACCACAACATTTTACAGCAAGAGCTAACCTACTTACCTATTTTCGTGTTACACAGGAACGTACCATTGCGTTGCAGAAAACACATTCGGACGAATCATATCGGAAAGCGTGGAACTGAACTTTGGATACATCCTCGAGTTTAATCTACAGCGTTCTTCAGAAAATGGCGAAATGAACTGGGGCAAATCCCTTTACTGTGACCCACCTCAACATTATCCGGATGTGCGGTACTACTGGTCGCGTGGTTTTTTCCCGAACTTTGTCGAGGAAGATCAGCGAGTCTTCGTCAGCCACGATGGATCGTTGTACTTCTCGTCATTAGAAGTCAAAGATCGCGCCAACTATTCCTGCAACGTGCAGAGCACAGTCAGCGATACAGGTAGGAATGGACCATTCTTCAATCTTCAGGTTGTTTCTCATCCACACTATCAGGATTTAATTTTTGCCAATAACTTCCCGAAAAAGTATCCAGAGGCACCAGTCGCAGGGAAAGATTTAAGACTGGAATGTATGGCCTTCGGTTACCCAGTGCCTTCCTATAACTGGACACGTAAAAGCGGAAATCTTCCTCGTTTTTCGTATCTCGAAAACTATAACCGTGTGCTCGTTATCAAAAATTCCACTGCTAATGATAATGGCGAGTACATTTGTACGATTAAAAACGATAGAAAGTCAATCTTTAAGAGCGTCATGGTCAGTGTACAAATGCAACCAAATTTCACAATCCCCGTCAAGGACAAGATCAAGGATTACCAAAGTTCTGTAACATTCTTGTGCGAGGCATCTGCCATACCCGATGTAAATTACACATGGTACAAAAATGCGGAGCTCATGAATCCGGAAAGTGGCAAATTTAATAAAGACAAATTTATAATACAGGACAATGTCTTGAAGATCAATTTCCTAGACCCGGATGAAGATAATGGAATGTATCAATGTAAGGCGACCAATCAATTAAAAGGAGTTTACTCTTCGGCACAACTACGAGTGCTGTCCATGAAACCTTCATTCAAGAAGAAACCGCTTGAGTCCGAGATATACTCGATCTACAATGGAAATACTACGATCGAATGTGAACCAGAAGCTGCACCTCGCCCTAAAATAGTTTGGAAAAAAGACGGCAACGTTATAGGAACGGGAGGTCATCGACGCATGCTACCGACTGGCACCCTGTTCATATCACCGACATCTAGAGATGACGAAGGAGTTTACACGTGCGTGGCCACAAACTCACAGGGAGCTGCCGAATCGAAAGCACGTCTTATTGTTCTACAGGAACTGCGATTTGTAGAACAACTGGCTCCGAAGACTATCAAACAAATAGATGAATTGCTGTACTTGCGATGTGAAGTTACTTACGACGAGGTCCTAGATGTTGCCTTCTTATGGGCACATAACGGTCGCATCATAAACAGCTACGAAAACATGCCTGCGTACAATTCACGCTTCATAGTGAACTACAATAGTCTAGAAGTGCATAATCTGACCTTATTAGATGCGGGCGAATACGAATGCATTGCCAAATCCGCCGTCAATAGGATAGTTTCGAAAACAATGGTATTTATACAAGGGCCTCCAGGAGCACCAGGGGCAGTCAAAGTTATTGATATTAAGAAGACTGACGCATCGTTGGAATGGATCGACGGCAACGACAATGGCCGACCAATACTGTTCTACAATATTCTGGGACGCACTACTTGGAACAAGACTTGGGTCAACGTCTCAGAAAATGTGATAGCTCAGGAAATCGATCGTTATAATGGAAGACGCCGTGCCACTGTGTCTAAGCTTACTCCCGGATGTGGCTATGAATTCAGTGTGGTGGCGGTGAATGATTTAGGTATCGGCGTTCCTAGTCTGCCCTCCCCTCTTTACAATACCCAGAAGGACAAACCCTACATCGCGCCACGCAACGTTGGAGGTGGAGGTGGAAAGATTGGGGATCTCACAATCACTTGGACTCCTCTACGTCCGGAAGAACAGAACAGCATCGACATCCATTACAAAGTATTCTTCCGGCTGCCCAATCAGCGAGAATGGGCCACGGAAGTTTTAAAACGGCAAGGCAATGTGGGAAGAGCAGTTGTTCACATTCCCTTCGACAAATACTACACCCAGTACGAGGTGAAAGTGCAAGCCATCAACGATCTCGGAGAGGGACCGATCAGTGACATTGCCACCATATATTCGGCCGAAGATATGCCGCAGGTGGCCCCACAACAGACGGTCGCGAGAGGCTTCAATTCTACATCGTTGAATGTCACGTGGCTGCCAGTTTCACAAACACGAGACGCAATCAGAGGAAGGCTTATTGGCCACAGGGTAAGTGTAATTATGCTTGGCCATTCACTGGCAGTTTGTTATTGATCTAGCTTTGTCTAAATATTTTGATATGAAACAAAAAATATATTGCCAGTAGAGTTGCCATTATGCAAGCAATTTTCCGATAATGTAAACATAATGACTTATCTCAATTTATGTTTTCAGTTGAAATACTGGAAGAAAGAGCACAAAGAAGAGGATGCCGTATACTACCTCTCGCGAACCACCCGCCCTTGGGCGTTGATTGTTGGTCTCGCACCCGACACCTACTACTTCGTGAAAGTTATGGCCTACAATGCTGCCGGCGAAGGACCCGAGAGTGAACGTTATCTGGAAAGAACGTACCGGCACGCACCGCAAAAACCACCATCGTCTGTGAATATATTCGGCATCAATCCATCGACGATTCGCATCGTCTGGCGCTACATTGCACCGTCGCAGGATGAAGAGCCGGTTCAAGGGTACAAGATAAGGATCTGGGAAACCGATCAGGACATGACAACTGCCAATGACACCGTTGTACCAATAGGCAAAAAGCTAGAAAAAATCATCGACAATCTAACACCAGGTATGGTTGGACTTCGAATTTGCATACTCTGAGTTTATGTTTTATATTCTCAAATATTTCCTAGGAAAATCGTACAATCTGCGAGTATTGGCATTCAGCAACGGAGGAGATGGAAGGATGTCCAGCCCGCCTATCAAGTTTCAGATGGGTATGTAGAATGTGCGTGTAATAATCTAGTTTGTTTTATTAGGTAATAGGACATATTCTGGGCGCTTTTGAATGGAGTGATTATCAACTTAGCGTCCGCTCAGAGGATACACCAATTAGTTTTAATGCCACGTGAAATAAGGCCATTTGGCATTGTTGTTCGCATAGCTCAGGGATTCGAATTTTTCTACGGAAGTGATTAAGTTGCAAAATGAAACGCATGTGTTAGTTTTTAATGCACTCTATTACCTTTTTTCTATATTTCTAATGACTTCACGATTACCGCACTCTGCAAACTTTCCTGGCGCGCGAATAAAAATCTACCCAAGAAAGCTCATGTCAAAAACTGGGACTAATGCCGTTTGGTTGAAAGCCGTTTGATTGATCGGGTCGTTCGGCCGAATAGTTTGCAAGTAGTGAAGAGTGAGAAATGAGAAGTGAGTAATGAGAAATGTGAAGTGAGTGTGTGAGTGTGAGTGAACTGATAACTTATTCTTTCTTTCTTCTTCATTTTTCCTTTTTCTTCTTCCTTTTTCAGTATTTTTTCCTTCTTCCTTTTACTTTCTCACTTTTACCTTCTTCCTTTTTACTTCTTCCTTCTGCCTTCTTATTTCTGTCTTCCTTCCTCCTTCTCCCTTCTTTCTTCTTCCTTCTCTCTTCTTTCTCCTCCCTTCTTCCTTCTTTCTTCTTTCTTCTTCATCCATCTTCTTTCTTCGTGCATCCTTTTTCCTTCTTCCTTATTACATCCTTATTCTTTCTTCCTTATTTCTCCTTTTTAGTCTTTTCCCCTTTCTTCTTTCTTTTTTTCCTTTCTTCCTTCTTCTTTTTCCTTCTCTTTCTTCCTTCTCTTTCTTCCTTCTCTTTCTTCCTTCTCTTTCTTCCTTCTCTTTCTTCCTTCTCTTTCTTATTTCTTTTTTTTTTTCTTTCTCATTCTCAATTATTCCATCTTTCTTCTCCCTTCTTCCTTTTTCTTTCTTTCTCCTTTCTTTATTTGCACTTTTTTCTTTGCCCTTCTTTCTTCTTCTTTTTTCCTCTTTTTCCTTCTTTCTACTTATTTCTTTTGCCTTCTTCTTTCTTCACTTTTCTTTCTTACTTCTCCCTTCTCCCCTCTTTCTTCTTCCTTTTTCTTTCTCTTTATTCTTCATTCCAAGATGATCTTGCTTCGTATTGCTTGCTGCTCGCTATCTCACTTATCATTTCACACCAATCACATCTCACTTCTCACCAATAAGGGTTGCTGACGTTTAATCATCTTTCTCTTTCAAGCACATAGGCAGGATAGGATTTGTTTTCATCGGCAAACGTTTCCCGATGAAAGATGAATAAATGTCAGCAAGCTCTATAACTCCACACTATTCATTTCTCATTTGTCACTTCTCACATCTTGCTTCCCACTACAAATACTTCTTACCTCTCACTACTCACTACTCACTTCTCACCTCACACGCTTAATAAGGAAACGTATTTCAACTATTCGGCCAAACGACTACGTCAAGTACGAGACACTGAAGACGGCTTTACTGTTGAGTAGTAGTACAAACTTGTCTTATGACAAGTGATATTTTTGATTAAAAGCTTTAATTTATTTAGGTTTTTGATTTGTATTCTAGCAAGCTAGCCGGCAATCGTCTCGTATCGTCAATACAATTAGTTTAACATATCGACTTTTTTTGTTTTGCAGGTATCACTCAAATTCCCTACAACGAAGCGAAGATGCCGAGAGCGGAATCATGGTGGGTATTGTTGGTAGCCATTATAATTTATAAATTTCTCAACTTCTATTAGATAGAGGAGAAGCACTGATTTTCGACCCACTGCAATTTTGCCCTGATTTTCGGCCCATCGTAGAACATGAGTTCTCATGTGGCCAGGTCGAAAATTTGTGCGCTCACCGTATCATTGGTACCTCGAAACGAAAATCAAAAATCCACTGAAATTATTCTCAAGTGAATATTTAAAGAATGTGATTGCAAATCAACCTACATACAGTATGTAGGTAGAAGTTTTCCAAAAAACTGCACCATTCCTCATTGCCTCTAGAGAACGGAAGCTATTATGAGCTCTTTCCTACATTCCAATTGACTTAAACATCTATGTTGCAGACGCAATGTAACACATTCTAGTTTCAACAATCCGCATTGTTGTTTTGAACCGTGATTAACAAAGATCTGTTTAAATTTTAGTTGTAAGGTAAGGAAATCATCGTTGTTCTTTCTGATGTTCCTTTTTAATACCCGATTTAAAACTGGCGAATATTCCATAATAGCTGTTTCCAAACTCATATCGAAAAGTTTCCAGGGTCCGACCAATTTTGAAACATTTATTATTAATGATCCACGATACTATGGCTATTTGCCTTTTTTCTTTAAAAAAAAATGCATATTTTCATCTTAACACAATCAAGTGCCCTTGCATGGTTCAGATATAAACTATGATCGTTTGAAACGACATTTTTTCTGTGAAATATAAGCGGGAAATATTTTTTTGTCCACACCCCACACTATTTCTTAAAATTTGAAGAAATCCTCCTTCAATCCTCCTTCAAAGCGTTATCAAAAAAATTACATTTTTTTCAACTTTCATAAAATGAAACATAATGATTTTCATTTCCCATTTCATTTATTTCCCATCCTTTCATAACCCAACGGATGAAGGAATTAATATTTGTTTCGGCCATTAATTTCTACAACGCAGAAAAATTGTCAGTCGTTAGGAGGTCAATCGTGTATCGTGTCTTCTTGTGTTTGATAATTAATATTGCTATCTGAGAAATGTAATTCTGAATAAACTAAATCTCGCTTAACTTTTCAAAAGGTCCTAAGTAACATTTTTTTCATGAATTAATTTGAATAGCACAATCAACAGAACAACATGAATGCTTTTGTTTGCAATACTCAAATTAATTCATGAAAAAAATGTTACTTAGGTCCTTTTGAAAAGTTAAGCGAGAAATAATGCATCTACATGACATTTTTATTCCTTGTTAAAAACGTATTGATCCGCCTTGTGAAAATTAATGTACAAGGAAGGCTAAAACGTGGTTTGTTCGACTGTAAACTTTTATTCAAAAGTAATAGGAATTGATGACGGGATGATGATGATTTTCACCCAAAACAAAAGTGTGTAATAAGCAACATATTCCCTCCATTAAATAATGCAAACATTCAATATTATTTTTTCCACTTTATAATTAAGACCGTACAACTAGCATATGGATCAGATTTATACTATTTATGTCAAAAATAGGCAGCTCTGAAGTGTAATTAATGTCGAATAAAGTAAATTTATAATGTTTTAAACGACTCAATCTTGATTGGAATCCGAAATTCATAATCTATAGTTTTGCCTTTCTCGTACAACAAAGTTGTACCGAAAGGCTATCATTTCACCACGAAAACGAACTTTTTATAGAAGTGTTATATACCAATCGACTTAGCTCGACAAACTGAGCACATGTCTGTCTGTCCGTGTTTTTTTTTAAATCGTTAATGCGTTAGGACTCATGGGGGAGGGATGGTCAGTCATTTTTATGTAGCGTACACACGCTCGAACATGTTGATTCAACATTGACTCCCCCCAAGGAAATGCTTCTTCCCGTGGTGTGTCTTTGTAGCGGTTTACCAGTCTTTGTTGTCATCATCTATGTACCTTCCCCATGGAGTGTGGACCTATACTGGCAGTTAAGCATAACGTGAGCTACCAGTTCTATCCAACTTTCCATCTCACCACCCTGTCCGAGACGGCACAAGATCAGCACCCGGGTGTCGCTCTTTTAGAGGCCTTTGAAGCTACCGATCTGATAGCTCTCAACGATGGTTCACCGACGATTTTCAACGACCACTCCGCCACCTCCATAGATGTTACCTCAGTTAATCGTTGTCTTCTCTCGGTGTTGAAATGGACTTAGCATTAGCATTGAACAATTCGCAAAAAATCGAGCCTGGACTATTGTATGAGAATAGCATCACTTTCATCCGTTACCTTAGATATTGATTTGGGACGAATCGCTAGACAGATGGAAGCAATGCACACCCTGCAATATTAGAGATCTGTCCTGTCCACGTCATTGCGAATGCTAAGGTAGGGGAATGATGGTTAGTTGGGCACATACTTGAGAAAGATTGTTAGTGTGGAAGGTTATAACACCAGGAATCGTGTTAGTAGAACATGAAACCCGAAAAGAACTAAGATAGAAATAAAAGTATGAAAGTGACGAGCCTGGAATTGAATCCACGACCTCCTGCTTATGAGGTAGAAGCAGTAGCCACCAGATAACTGAGCTCGTCTTCTTTCGGTACTTTCGGTGCTGAAATGGACTTGACTTTTAATGGAGAAATCATTTCACAATGCTAATGGTTCAAAGAGACCTCGCTGGCGCTACGACGACACCGATCATCTAGTGCTAGACTCGCTGGAAACCTAAACCCCCGCCTCACCTAGAACATAATAAACCGGACTATCGCGACTATTCCTCAAACTAAAAACCGCCTCAGACGAAGAGCCCTTCGCTGATGGTCGGAAACAGTGGTGAAAGCCAGGAAAAACGTCCTCCCAGCGCTCAGGATGCTCCCCTCTGTGAAACCACGTAAAGTAAGTTAGAAAAGAACAACCGACTACCGACTAGAATACTTCCTAAGCTGAAAAGCTGTTGTTGTTGCGAAGCGATTTGTTGTTTGGAAGTCAAGTTACAAAAGAAACAAAAATGCTCATTATTGATATTGATGTTATTCTTTTACGTGTTAAATTTAATTTCCCACGATTCAGTATTTTCTTAATATCTTTTCTTGCAAGCATCAAAACGTTTCGCAACAAAGACGATCCGCTACCTTGTTAAATTTCCTATGTTGTCAATGTAATCATATATTTTTGGAGCTTAATGGGAAGAGTTGGGAACGGCTTTCCACAAAAGTTACTGTTTTCATAGTGATTTTCATACAAACTTCAAACTGTTCGTGCTCACTCAAATTACATCCAAATTAGCTAAAAATTTGGGAGGATCATTAAAATGGGAAATGCAATCATTTAAGCATCGGGGAGCCAAAAAGTCAAAATTTGAATCACTCTATTCTGCATACAAGTCTGCATGAGTCGCACACTGGTTACGGAGCAGGAGTTCAACCGTTCCAGTAATGTATAGTATATCGTATAGTAGAGGATTCTTTTCTGCTGATAAGATTATTGGAAATAAAGTTTTTTTTGTTCCTTTCTTGTTTTGGTAGGCACTCTGTGTTTCTTCGCTACTGTGCCGTGATCTACTGTGGTATTCTGCTGTACAGAATCCAAACATAATCAATTTTTTAAGACATTTGTTTTTGTTATCATTGCCGGGTCCATCTCGTATAGTGTGTCCTTTTGTCCGTATCATGTATCCAATAGACGAATCCAAGTAAAAATAAGAAGAAGACACACGACGGTGTTAACTTTGACAGATCTTACAGCACAGCATAGGAAGATCATTTTAAAATGCTTATAATAAATTCTAGACAAAATGTTATTAAAATCTGATCTGAAGATTGATACGGAAAAAGTTCCGAACTGTATGATAGATAAATTTTTGGAAAATATTTAAAAAAAATTGAGATAAGCTCCCGAATATGTAATTCAGAACTTTTTCCGTATCGTACATCAATCAGATTTTAATTACATTTTATCTAGAATTTATTATAAGCATTTTAAAATGATCTTCCTATACTGTGCTGTAGGATCTGTCAAAGTTAACACCGTCGTGTGTCTTCTTCTTATTTTTACTTGGATTCGTCTATTGTTCGTTGCATTGTTCGGTTGCCATTTATCCGGTTACGTTGGAGGCATGCCTCCAAGAAGAACAATTTGTCAGTCGTCATCGGGCAGCCGTGTTGATAAGATGCGCACCTCAAAACGTCACCGTTTGGGCTGCACCTCAGGTGACTGACAAAGGCTTGGTGAAGGAGCTGGGAATCGAACCCATGACCGTCCACTTACAAGACGAACGTGTAGGCCCAACTAGGCTACAGGACCCCCCTAAGAAATAAAGTTAATACTTGCCATATTATGACAAAAGACTGTTAGATCAAACAGTTGGAGTTGGTTAGAGAAAACATAAGACTTTTGAACATTCTTTAGATAATAATAAATATTGGCTCATCAATAAATAACTTTGTCATGGCAAGTGGGTTTCGTCGACTGTGAAACTTGTAACTTAATTTTCGTATTGGCTTTCAGCCACGGGTAAAAGCGTGGATAATTTTATTGTCAACGTTTCGATCCGGGATGGAATCATTCTTCAGGGATAGATGGCAGTGAATTCCACGTTCCACATTCTGATTGATGGACGGCGCTTCTCCGACATTATCGACGTCAGGACATATCGTGGCGCTAACATCGACTCTGACCACTATCTGGTGATGGTTAAACTGCGCCCAAAACTATCCGTCATCAACAATGTTTGGTACCGACGACCGCCGCGGTACGAGCTAGAGCGACTGAAGCAACCTGATGTCGCCACTGCATACGCGCAGCATCTCGAGGCAGCGTTGCCGGAAGAGGGTGAGCTCGATGGGGCCCCTCTTGAGGACTGCTGGAGTACAGTTAAAGCAGCCATTAACGACGCAGCGGAGAACAACGTCGGGTATATGGGTCGAAGTCGACGGAACGATTGGTTCGACGAAGAGTGCAGACAGATTCTGGAGGAGAAGGACGCAGCGCGGGCGGTCGCGCTGCAGCAAGGTACCCGGCAGAACGTGGAACGTTATAGACGGAAGCGGAGACAGCAGACCCGCCTTTTCAGGAGAAGAAACGCCGCCTGGAAGAAGCGGAGTGCGAGGAGATGGAACAGCTGTGCCGTTCTCAAGATACACGCAAGTTCTATCAGAAGCTCAACGCATCCCGCAAAGGCTTCGTGCCGCGAGCCGAAATGTGCCGGGATAAGGATGGGAGCATCTTGACGGACGAACGTGTGGTGATCGAAAGGTGGAAGCAGCACTACGAGGAACATCTGAATGGCGCTGAGAGTACAGGCAGTGAAAGTCAAGGCAGCGGAGGAGATGACTACGTCAGTTCAGCGGACGATGGAAGCCAACCAGTCCCCACCTTGAGGGAAGTTAAGGATGCCATTCAACAGCTAAAGACCAATAAAGCAGCTGGTAAGGATGGTATCGGAGCTGAGCTCATCAAGATGGGCCCGGAAAAGCTGGCCACTTGCCTGCACAAACTGATAGTCAGAATCTGGGAAACCGAACAGCTACCGGAGGAGTGGAAGGAAGGGGTTATATGCCCCATCTACAAGAAAGGCGACAAACTGGAGTGTGAGAACTTTCGAGCGATCACCATCCTTAATGCCGCCTACAAAGTGATATCCCAGATCATCTTCCGTCGTCTGTCACCATTAGTGAACGAGTTCGTGGGAAGTTATCAAGCCGGCTTCGTTGACGGCCGCTCGACAACGGACCATCTGATCGTTGATTTCAAGGCGGCATACGACAGTATAGACCGCGTAGAGCTATGGAAAATTATGGACGAGAACAGCTTCCCTGGGAAGCTTACCAGACTGATCAAAGCAACGGTGGATGGTGTGCAAAACTGTGTTAAGATTTCGGGCGAACACTCCAGTTCGTTCGAATCGCGCCGGGGACTAAGACAAGGTGATGGACTTTCGTGCCTGTTGTTCAACATTGCGCTAGAAGGTGTCATGCGGAGAGCCGGGTGTAACAGCCGGGGTACGATTTTCAACAGATCCAGTCAATTTATTTGCTTCGCGGATGACATGGACATTGTCGGCCGAACATTTGCAAAGGTGGCAGAACTGTACACCCGCCTGAAACGTGAAGCAACAAAAGTTGGACTGGTGGTGAATGCGTCAAAGACAAAGTACATGCTTGTGGGCGGAACCGAGCGCGACAGGGCCCGCCTGGGAAGCAGTGTTACGATAGACGGGGATACCTTCGAGGTGGTCGAGGAATATGTCTACCTCGGATCCTTGCTAACGGCTGACAACAACGTTAGTCGTGAAATACGAAGGCGCATCATCTGTGGAAGTCGGGCCTACTACGGGCTCCAGAAGAAACTGCGGTCGAAAAAGATTCGCCACCGCACCAAATGTGTCATGTACAAGACGTTAATAAGACCGGTTGTCCTCTACGGACCATCTTAGGACCATCTTTGGCGGTGTGCAAAAAGACGGTGTGTGGCGGCGAAGAATGAACCATGAGCGCGCCCAACTCTACGGCGAACCCAGTATCCAGAAGGTAGCTAAGGCCGGAAGGGTACGATGGGCAGGACATGTTGCAAGAATGCTGGACAGCAACCCTGCAAAGATGGTGTTCGCTTCCGATCCGGCAGGTACGAGACGGCGTGGAGCGCAGCGAGCGAGATGGGCAGACCAGGTGCAGAACGACTTGGCGAGCGTGGGGCGTATCCGAGGATGGAGAGATGCGGCCTCGAACCGTGCATTGTGGCGTCAAATTGTTGATTCAGTGTTATCTGTTTAGATGTTAACTAAATAAATGAAAATGAATGGCAGTGAATTTGTTAATAATCGCTACCTTTTCACGGGGGCCCTGGGGCCCTCCTTAGCCGTGCGGTAAGATGCGCGGCCACAAAGCAAGGCCATGCTGAGGGTGGCTGGGTTCGATTACCAGTGCCGGTCTAGGCAATTTTCGGATTGGAAATTGTCTCGAATTCCCTAGGCATAAAAGTATCATCGTGTTAGCCTCATGATATACGAATGCAAAAATGGTAACTTGTCTTCGAAACCTCGCAGTTAATAACTGTGGAAGTGCTTAATGAACACTAAGCTGTGAGGCGGCTCTGTCCCAGTGTGCGGATGTAATGCCAATAAGAAGAAGAAGAATATGTAAACCTGCATTTATTTACATAGATGAGCATTACGAATGCAGCGATGCATTACTGATGCTTTATTTAAACACTAGCAGACCCGACGAACTTCGTTTCGCCTAAAATTGATTTATTCTCTGATTAGTTCTCGAGTTATGAAGAAATTAGTGTTTCATTTGTATGGAAGCCTCCTTTCTAAAGGGAGAGGGGTCTCTAACCATCTTAAGAACCTTCCTCGGTCCCAAAGACCTCTGCATATAAATGTTCACGCCGATCGGTTCAGTAGTTTCCGAGTCTATAAGGTTCAGGCAGTTACAGAAATTCATATTTATGTATATAGAATATCAACATAATGGACCATTATTTCTGTCGTGAAAGAGCCTTTTACAGCCCTTTTCAACTTCTAGAGTTGTGCTGTTTTATTTACAAGCATATATAGTTTCATGATTACATGGGTAAAGTTTTTTGCAGCGAGTCATGAGACTTTTAAGAAATTAGAACGCAGTGCTCATTACCGTGATGTGCCCTAATTTCGCGCGCGCTCTAACTTCGCGCATTATAAAATCATTTATTTTTTTCAATTTTTAGGTACCAGGCAAAATTGAAAAATCTGGAGGATTACAAAATATCATTGTTGTTGAATGTTTTTCACGAAAAAAATTGAAAAAAAAAATTGGTTTAGTACACCAAATAAAATTATTTCAATTTGATCCTCCCATCGACCGCCATATTTGCTTGTGCATTATAAAATCATTTATTTTTTTCAATTTTTAGGTACCAGGCAAAATTGAAAAATCTGGAGGATTACAAAATATCATTGTTGTTGAATGTTTTTCACGAAAAAAATTGAAAAAAAAAATTGGTTTAGTACACCAAATAAAATTATTTCAATTTGATCCTCCCATCGACCGCCATATTTGCTTGTGCATTATAAAATCATTTATTTTTTTCAATTTTTAGGTACCAGGCAAAATTGAAAAATCTGGAGGATTACAAAATATCATTGTTGTTGAATGTTTTTCACGAAAAAAATTGAAAAAAAAAAACACCAAATAAAATTATTTCAATTTGATCCTCCCATCGACCGCCATATTTGCTTGTGCTTAGCACAGCGACGAAGAACATGACCCAAGTAAACAAATGATTTTACTGTAAAAAACTGGCTACTTTTTGGAAATATTTGTATCCATTATGCTCTGTTGGATATGTTTATTCGTCATTACTATTGAAAAGTGTAAAATTTTATGTATTTTGTGTTTATTTAGAGTTTCGCTTTGTGAGCGAAATTGGGTATATGAGAGTAATTATGGTGCCTGATTTCGTTTATTGTTGTTGCGTAGTTTCATTTGCAACATTCTAATGAAACAAAAGCAATATAATACACAGGACAGTTTTACACTGAATAGAACCCGAAAAGCTCATTCCCATACGCTTTTTATCTAATTTTCAGGCGGATAACCACCGACATCGACTAATGTTGACTTGAAAAATCTTATAGATCAGTGCCTGCAATAGCTACCAAATCCGATGTGTAAAATGATGCTAAAATTTGCGATGTGTAAAATGATGCTAAACTTAAGATAAAACTACAGGAGCTTTTTCGATAATGTATATAATATTAAAGATGTCTTGAATAAAACACATATTTGAAGATGTCCTATGTAAGAGATAGCGGAATTTAAGACTTTCTTTCATGACGTCTCGAAAATTTAAACTTTTTTTTATACACCAGCTAAATATTGCTCATACAATGCCTTTTTTCTCAAAATATGGTTTATATTTCAGAAGCAAACGATATTTTAGGAATTATGACTTGTATCAACTAAAATGCATAAAGTAAAATCTAAGCAAAGCTCCAGGGTCAAAATATAGGCACATACCATTTCGACTGAAGAATGGGTCACTGAGGGCTGTCTGATACCGTTATCTGCATATTTTGAACAATGGATGCATGCTTCTATTGGTTAATTGATTATATTTCATCAAACCAATAACGATATTCAATTCCAAACATGAGCGAAGTTAGGAACACTTTTGCGCGAAATTAGGAACTATCCTATTTTCTTGCGCGAAATAAGGAGCATACAACGGTCTCGGATTCATACTCCATTTTTTTTTAAATGGCAGACAAATTTGCATGTAACATTTTTTTTTGAGAACCTAGAATCCTTCTACTACGTGATGCAGTAGCAAATGTTTCCAAATGGCCACTACATGTTATTTAATGAACGTTTTAACTTTGTCAGATCTTAAGTGCGCGAAATTAGGGTACTTCACGGTATTACATAACTTAATTGATAATTGATAAAATTATGTTGGGCATTTCATATATCAAAAAACTATTCTCTACAAATAGAATGAGCCAGAGTGCTCAAAACATTATCAGGCACATTTATATTTTTTCCGGGAAGAGTACGGAAAACATACCGGGAAATCCGGGAAAATCTCTCCGATACTCCCGTATCTCCGAAATAGTTAACAGGGTAGTCAATCGTCGGCTATGTGAAAATGGGAAGCAGTCGGAAGACAAAATTACTTACTTTGAGCACTTCGGGAGTAACTAATTTTTACTTTGAGCACTTCGTATTGCGATATCACTCATACAACCGACAAGTCGTATCTATTTTTAGATTTCTACGTACATTAAGACCCATTGGGGTTGGTTATCCGATCATTCCAGAAGTGATAAGAGTTCTTGTGAGGTGGGTACGTCTTGCGAATATCCCAGCTAGTTGCGAATAGGACATACTGATCATCGATCGGAAATAGGGGAAAATACCTATTCTTGGCAGTCTAAGACATTCGCCAAATTGAATGATACAAATATTGAATAATTACACTAAAACACAGGTATAGTTCAACTGGTATACATTCGTATGCTCTTCCTTTGATGATTGGTGTTCACTTAATATAATATCTTTTACCACAAACTTAGTAAATTTAATATAAAGTAACAGCCCAACTAACATTTATGTCAATGTAAATGTTATTTCAACTCGTCTATACGGCTTTAAGCTGAATATGTGTGCTATACATATGATCAAGAACTTCTATTCAATGCTTTTACCAGCAAATCTGGCGAATCTATTCAGCTGTTTTTGACGTGTCTGCACAACTACTTTACAGCATGTTACACAGTTTTTTCTCAATCTTTACTAAACCATTTAGTAATATAATTTGCTTCAATGGCGCTTATTCAGATTTTTTGAATCTGTTAAATAAGTTTTATACAGCCACTGAATTCAATTTGATTAAATATTATTTGAGAGGAGAGTAAATTTGGGGAGTTTATTCAATGTTTTTTTTTTGTGAAAACACAAATATCAATTTTGTTCCTACCTAGATTCGAACTCCTGATCTCCTGATTCAATGGCCGCTGCTCTGTCATCACCGTCACTTTGACATATGTAAATAACAAAGAAAATTATGGATGTGCTTCTTCGCATATCCTATAGGTTGTTTTACTAACGCAATTTTCAGATTCATGCTGTATAAACGTTAGAAAGAGGCCTACATGCTGCTTTCAGCACATAAGCTTAAAAACTACGCTTTCAGCATTATTTCAACCATTATTCAAACATCTATCAGCATGTTCTGTTTGCTAACTTTTATCCATCATCAATCGCTGAAATTGTTTTTAGGCAACATTTTCTCGACCTGTATAGATGCTACTTTGCTGCTAATCGTTTAAGAGTAGCCGTCAACAGAAATATCGCTTCTAAATGGCTTGTTTTCTTACGCTATCTGCTAGCATTAATGACAGCGCTTTGTCAGTTGCTATAAGAGCAGGTGAATATCTTTGTAGCTGCATTACAGAAATCAATAGCTCATACACAGCTCCGGCAACAAAATCAAATGTAAACATAGCGGTTTTGACGTTCCATACTGATATGCTATTAAAAGAAGCAGTAATAGGTTTACTTAAACGTTGTGTAATCTTCAAAGGTACAGAAGTTGCCTAAAAGCTTCGTTAGTTCATTTATAGCGTCATTACGCTATATTGTTAGTGCTATAACAACAGCAAAAACGTTTTCATTGTGAATGCTACTCACCGTAATATGGGAAGTTGCTAGCAGGCAACTTAGTTACATACATGAGCTCTTAACCGATAAGCTTTGTTGCTAAATCAGACAGAGCTGTTTTATGACTATATGAAAGCTGCATAAACGATAAAAGATTAAATATATTCGGCACACTGACTAGCTGATAGATATTTGGGTAATAGTCGAGTTAAAGTTTAAGGGATTATTTGCGGAGGCTTTTCTTTTATTCAGCATTGGCTGCTTTTATTCAAATATTATACAGCCAAAGGCTAGAAGTTGAAGCTTTTAGCACCAAAAATGTTAGTTGGGAGGTCAACGTTTCTTCTATTGGCATAGCAATTTCTATTATCAGCAATGATTTTGCTCCCTTCAGCAACTAGACATGGAAGTTGAAAACTAGTAATGTATTGGTGCCAGATGCTGGTTGTTTATATCCTCTAGTAGTAAAATTCATTCATAATAATCGGCCACACGCTCATCTCGCTTCACTCAATTTTGGTAGAAATTTTATTAATTATCAAAACTGGCTTAAAACAAAACATGAATTTTAACCTTGGCATCAATTTACATATGTCACGCGGAAGATAGGCAAAAACATTTAAACACATTGTAAAACAAATTTTACCCCTTATGCGGCCAACAAAAAACAGACGTGAATGGCAGATAGGGTACCCGTGTACCCAGATATTGACAATTTCATAACTTTTACCATTTTTAACCTATTTGAATAATGTTGGCCATTTTGGAGAAGGGAACTTACATACTTTTCGTCCGCTGCCAAGATTTACATCTTTTGTCTTTTGTAATGCCTTAGAGTCTTCACGCGTAAGCAAAAGTCTATCAACCAGTTTCAAATATACAACTTGCTCTTTACGGTCCTTAGATTTGAAGGTCCTTACATGATATGTTTGTTTCATCAAAATAATCATGGGGGTTGTGTACAACGACGTAAACTATGTAAAACCAAATCTATACGCATAAGATTGAGCTGGAGCCACCTCATTCGTACACTAGGTTTCACAGTCGAATAATTGATAATACCCTAAAAGTAGGCAATTATTTATGGTTTAAATGCGCTATGTAGGAACAGGAATGGTTATGATTTTTTTGATGAGCTTGGAAAGTATTAAAGTTGCAAAAGGAAAACGGTTCTGTAAGCCACATAAGGGTTAAAATACTACGGTGTGGCTATCACTTTTGATATAATTCATGGTCTGAGTTAAAATCTGAATAGAAGCATTTGTATTCTAACACTTTTTTAAAATAAATGCCAACGCCGGATATTTTGTTCGTAGTTTTGCTAAAATCAAATCACATGGAATTGTGCGTGGTATTTTTTTAGCGTGTGTTTGATATGCTCACAAACACATTCTCTCGTTCTATTCCGAAGTGCGCTGCTGCCAAAGAAAACGAACAGTCCCAATTTTATTTAGTGAAACATAGAGCAAATATTGGATAAATTTGCTATTTGTGGTGATAATCAAGTGGTAATAAAGTGTAAAAAGTAGTTTACGTACCTAATTTGTCGTATCATACACGATAAAGAGAAGAAACAGGCGATCCAAAAAGTAAGTAACAGTTTGCTTTTCGTCTGCTGCTTTCTTGGGCGATGCAATAATGGCAAGGATTTCGTAGGTGCAAATTTGTTTCGGTGATTAATTCGTCAAATCTTGCTACTTTTACACAAACAACTTATTCAAATGAAAGCCTAGACTTGAAATTGTGTGATTGAATCAAATTTATGTTCATAAATAGTGCATGTTTGCTGGAAAACGCAAATATTGTTGAGGGTGCCAACAAATGTCGCACCCTGCCAAAGCCGTATTCTACCCTAATTAGGTTTTCTGGGGTTTGATGTGCAGCAATTCTATCAAAACAGTCACTCTCTCTAATATAACAATGGGAGTTGGTATGTCATCAATTTGTGTACATTCACTTAGTTTGTCCCAAGCAGCGATTGTTTTATTACTTATTGTTTGAAAAATCTACACTCCATACCAGGTTCTCTAACAACCTAATGCTAAGATTTGGAAAGAAAAAAACTAGTAGCCCAATCCTGTTCATTATGTTGGAAGTTTTCCTCAAAGTATGACTCAATTGTGTGATATACGTGATTTTTTACGTTTGCCATGTCATGATCTTCGTCAACATATATCTGAAAATAGAAAAGGAAAACATGCTACATCTTAAAAGGGTGGAGGAGAGAATGCAGTTTGAAAGATATGACTAAGACATTTACTCTATTCGCCCCAGAGCGTTATGAGAAAGTAAAAAGGATTTTATACGATTGTATTTTTGTTTCCCGCGTCATTTTTAATTGTTCATAATACTAATAATTTAAAACCCTAAATTTATCCCCCATTATCAGCACTAACTAGGCACGAGCCCGTCTTTCCGACTTTCCGTCGTCATTGAATTGTAGAGTGAGATCGTCGCTGAAGCTCCCTTCATTCCCATTTCAAACTTGTATAAAAACATAATCTAAATACTTGTATGTACCTGATGTCTAAACATAACATGTGCATCGATCAATGCTTTCGTCAGCAATGCAGAATTCTGTTCATGAACTACTGTATCTGCTGTTCCATGTACCAACAATAACTTTTTGCTTACGAAATTCCCTGCTTCCATTGACAAATCAGTATCTAGCAATGATCGGCCATTATCTGCAGAATTAACCACGTATCGTTCTGTGAAAAATGAATCTGAAAACAAAGATAAATATAGAGACAACATTAAAAATTATCAAAAGAAAACGTCCAAAGTGGTTCTTACAAAAATATTTAAATGAAACTATTGGATTCACCGCCACTCCGCATTTTACAACATTATCGGTATCGCTCGCGAGCATCATGGAAGCAATATATCCTCCGTATCCCCAACCTTAAATAAATAGATATTATGATATGTAATTACGCGTACTGTATCATGTGAGAGGTTTTTCCACCCTTGACGTAATCGGCTAATAAATATTTTTTATTTATCACCAGCAGACCTGACGAACTTTGTTTCGTCTAAAATTATTTTATTCTCTGATTAGTTCTCAAGGTATGCTGAAATTTCTGTTTCATTGGTATGGGAGCCCTTTTTTCTAGAAGAAGGAGGGGTTTCGAACCACCACAGAAACATATCTTCTCTCCCAAAACCTCCACATGCCAAATTTGGTTCCATTTGCTTAATTCTCGAGTCATGAAGAAATTTGTATAAGAGCTCCTCTTTTCAAAGGGGGAAGGGGTCTCGAAACATCTTAAAAACCTTCCCCAAAAATCCTCTACATACAAATTTTCACGCCGATCGGTTCGTTCAGTAGTTTCCGAGTCTGTAAGGGTCAGACAGACAGAAATTCATTTTTATGTATATAGATTATGTTTCATGTTGAAGATAATTGGCAACCCTATTTTAGGTTAATTGCATTTTATTCGGCAACTCGGCCGTACGAAAAAACATTTTTTTGTCAAATATCTTGGCTGTACATATGCACAGCACATGTTTCGAAATGGACAAATTGATATGAAATTTGCGAAAAAGAATCCACGTGTCTTGGAGGGACACGTGGATTCTTTTTCGCAAATTTCAAGTCCCTCCAAGACACGTGGATTCTTTTTCGCAAATTTCATATCAATTTGTCCATTTCGAAACATGTGATGTGCATATGTACAGCCAAGATATTTAAC
Source organism: Armigeres subalbatus (assembly GCF_024139115.2). Classification (NCBI taxonomy): domain Eukaryota; kingdom Metazoa; phylum Arthropoda; class Insecta; order Diptera; family Culicidae; genus Armigeres; species Armigeres subalbatus. The sequence continues at coordinate 150,055,177 of NC_085139.1, forward strand.
AAACCTATTTTAGGTATTCACCTTTGGAACAATCAAGCGTATAAACGTCAAGGATGGAATTTACCTTTGCGGTCACTTGCATACCATATATACAAATCCGATTTGGATCAACCAGCTTCACGTTGTCGCGTAAATATCTGAAAAGAATTTATTTAGTACCTAATGGGTTAAAGTATTATTTGAAATTAGGTGAAAATCAAAAAGACTGTTGAGTCAACAGATGTAGACAGAATAGATTAAAAACAATTCGAAGAATAGGACAAAACGAAAATTCATGGTAGCATTACATCCCCCACTGGGACATTGCCGCCTCGCTGCTTAGTGTTCATTCAGCACTCCCACAGTTATTAACCGCGAGGTTTCTAAACCAAGTTACCATTCATGCATTCGGCTTACACGATGATACTTTTATGCCCTGGGAAGTCGAGACAATTTCCAAACCGGAAATTGTCTAGACCGGCACCGGGAATCGAACCCAGCCACCCTCAGCATGGTATTGCTTTGGAGCAGCGCATCTTACCGCTAGGTTAAGGAGGGCCCGTATATAGGAACTATACTGCCGTGAATCGCATATTTGTCCCATCTTTGCTGGGTTTCCTATTCATATGGGACAAATATGCGATTCACGGCAGTATAGGCCGCTACTATACGAAGGAAAAATATTTAATAGAAAATGATCATGGAGGCAAAAACTTACTATTAATATAAAACAGCTTAAAGTATCAATCTACATTAAACGGCATTGTATGATGGTACTTACGTCAAAACTGACATTTGATCTTCTACTTCAATTCCGATTTTTCCTCGTATTTGAGTTTTCAGAGTTTCTCCTTGAAAACCTGATCCCCTTGCATCGATTTGAGCGACAATATAAGACTGAAAACTGCTCAAATACCAATTCCAATCCAAATAGTATTTGTCTGAAACCAGTTGTCTTTCTGGAGAAGCATCTCTGGAATTGAAAAAAAAAGCTAAAGTAATTGTTTGAAATCATAAGAGAAAATACCTACATATGCAGAATTAGCGGAAGCAGAACATCATCGTCCTCCTTGATACCTGGTGGTAGATATACTCTGACTTGCGCATGGAAATTGTACTTTATCTGAACACTGAATGTCATAATTTGTGGCTTGGCGAGCTCATATAATATATTTCTGAGGTGGCTCCCATCATCCAGTACGTATATCATGTACTCGGAAGCTACGTCCACAATGTACGATGATGGGGATTCTGGTCCGAGACATTCTTGAACAAAATATGCATAATCTGCACTAAAATATATTCGATTATACATGCAATTATTTGGACCGTAGGTTCTTTCATTTTTCGTTGCATTTGTCGCTCTTTCGGTAGAATTCCATGACCTAACGCCAACCTCACATGACATGCAGTAAATCATTACGTTCTTGGCATTCATACTGATGTTTTCCACATTGGAGTGTAGCGTTAAATTTGCCTTGTATAAATGGCGTTGGCCTGGTTTAAACTCAGGGGTAGCAATGTAATAAACACACTGTTTGACTGAGTCGTATCCTAAAATTTCCGTTACTTCAAAACGACCAATCGTCAATATGATTGGCTTTTTCGTCTCTAATGGAATCAGCACGACATGACGAAAATATCCATGTGATCCATCCCGTATACTCAAACGTTTGAGAAAATAGGTGTCTTGTGTGTTGCGAGCATTTTTCTCCTGCGTCGAATTAGTTGTTAATTTTTTCTGCGTTTTTATGAACACCGGAGCTTCAGCTATCAAAGTCCATCCGTTCTCCACTGCACGTTCGATGTAAATCTGTTTGATGTCAAGAGAGAAAATAATTGGATTGGTTAAATCATAGATTAGTAACAAATTTACAAAATTATTTTACTGATTTGTACTTTGATTTTTGCCTTTCTCGTGCAACAAAGTTGTACCTTAAGGCTATCATTTCACTCCAATATCGAACTTTTTATAGAAGGCTCAGAGACCCAAAGCGTTATACATATACCAATCGACTCAGCTTGACGTCATAACGTTTCTGCAGCTTTCTAGTATAATAAAAAAGCTCACATAAAACGCGTACGCTAAAAATACTTTAATTAGTGATTTTAGAATTAATATCACAAATTATTCAGCATTTCAACGAGTTTCCCGATCATGCATTCGATTGTTTGATTGGGTTGTTTATTAATGCACGAGAAAGGCACAATCACTCCTAGGTGGATCAATCTGGATTTTTTACTCGCATTTTTACACCACTAAAGACACTATATTGACAACTATTAAATGATGGCAGAAGTACAAAGGAAAGTATAAACGGTCTGCGTATAGACAAAATCACGATCTCCCAAAACTCCTCGAACTTCCCTGAAGGGTTACCTCTGGTCATGAGGGTATCTGACGGACTAATGGGAAAAACACGTTACTCGAAAATTGTCAATCATAAACCTCACCTTCCTGTGCGCCCATCTTTGCCAGCGAGTCCGCCTTCTCATTGCCGTAGATTGAGCAGTGAGATGGGACCCAAACAAAGGTAATCTTGAAATGAATGATCTTTCGACCAAAACACGCATCAGCTCTCGTATGTTGTAAGAAAGTAAGATGCGTGTTTACCATGTTTCATCGACCGGAGTGCCTCGAAAGAACTAAGGCTATCCGAGAAGATGAAATAATAGTCTACGGGCTGATTGGAAATTATCCCCAAAGCGAAGTTAATTGCTGCCAGCTCAGCAGCCAGATGAAGTTTTCGGAAGGTGGTTGGAAGTTACATTGAAAACACCGAAGCCAGTGGATCCGTTAATGCGAGAACCATCAATGAAATATCTTTTGTTACAATTCATGTTTAAATTTTTCAGAAAAAAAGAGGGAATAGATATTTGTTGAAGATGATCTGGTATTCCTTGAATAGCATGTTTCATGGATAACTAATTTTCTATTGAGGAACTGTTGTTGGTGAAGTGCACTAGAAAGGATGTATAATATGGAAGACAAACATCTGTAGATGTGTAGTTGAGATAACTCTCGGTTATCTTGACCGATGAACCAGTTCAAGCTGTGTGTTACTTGTTCCACATTTGATGAATATTCTTAGTGAGAGCTTTTAGTAGCTGTGCTGGAGTGACTCCAGCAAGCACCACCAGGCTCATGTTATGTGTTGAATGTATATAGCCAAGGGCAATACGCAAACAACGACATTGAATTCGTTCTAATTTAATTAGGAGGCAATCAGCTGCTCAGAAGAAGCAGAAATAGCAGTACTCTAAAACAGAGTGAATTGTCGTTCTATAGAATTTAATGAGGTCTTCCCGGTGAGCACCCCATCGTGTTCCGGAGATAGAACGTAGAAAATTGATCCTTTTCCGGCATTTTTCTATCAAACGCCAAAAATGGAGTGTCCAGGTACATTTAGAATCAAACACGACCCTAAGGTAGTCTTTCAACAGCTTGAGTTTCAGTTGAGCCGGGTACCGCTTCTTAGTAAACACAACCAACTGTGTTTTTTTGCGGTGAAAACTCGATCCCTTATCCTAAATGTCTGGCTCAAACAGTCAGATTATCTAGGACTAGGGTACTTTGCAATGGTCCTTGCAAGACATCTTCACAGTGCACCTGGACCTCTTGGCGAGATCACGGCATGATCTGCAAGTTGTCTGAGCGTGCATTGTGCTTTCGAACAATTTTCAATATCTTTAACATAGAAATTATAAAGCAAAGGACCTAAACATAAGGCTTGAGGTTCAAATCACCAAAATTGTATATTTTTTCATGATTTCTGTAACCTATGATCGCATAGTGAAAACCATTGAAATTTTACCCACTTTTACCTAATATCTGGAATATTCTAGTTTGTTTTTTTATGGACTTACGCCCTATAAGATCTAAAATCCAACTCGGAAGTATGTCGATGATCGGAATCGCAACCAAACCTTTTTGGATAAAGATATATCCAACTATGTAGTGGATCTGTCGATAATTTGGCCTTGTCGGGTCAATGAAATTCAACTCTACTACTAAAAACTACTGCCTGCCCAATGTCCGTCCCATTGCGAAAAACAGCAAATGGAGAAAATGTCAATTGAAATATTTTGTCAATTTTCCGTTATTTCGCGTCCGCAAATATTTTTCAACTATTTATTTATCATAAGTTGGTTAGAATAAGCGTAAACTCGCTGTTAAGTTAAGTTGAGTTAAGTTGAAAAAAGTCACTGACAGTATTATTCCATGACAGAAACGTTAATGTTACTTACATGCCAACAATTTTCGATCAGATCAGAGGCCAGAGCTAAATATTCGCATAACTGTATCGCAATGCAGAGTGTATTTTTACATCACTTTTTTAAATACCTGAATAGTGGATACTCCAGGGATCGATAGCAAATAACTTAACACAAAAATTTATATTTTATGCCTCCCCTCCCCCATTTCGCACCTATTTTGTATTAGAGGTACAATCAGAGTTATCTACGTTTCATAAACTTTGGTTTCATAGCCACTCATCTAATCGCTAGGCTAAAGAGGGCTGCATCATGCCCAAGAAGCAATTGCAAACAATCGGTGATAAGAATTTCAGTTTGGCTACCGTTCTGTGAGGTACATCCGATCGGTTTAAGATCCTAGGTGCAGCGGTTCTCAACCTTTCTCTTGAGAGGTACCCCTTCATGTTTTTGTATCAATTAAGGTACCCCTATTTGAATAAGCGCAGTTCATAAGATTATCTTGAAAGAGTGCTTTCGAACCTATTGAAAAGAGACTTGCATTTTGAACTTATGTTTCTGAACCTTTTGAAAGTAGGCTTCCAAGAAAGAAGAATTGCGAGCCATTCGAAAGAAAGTTTTCGAGCCTCTTGAAAGTGGGTTTCCGAGACTCTAGAAAGGATGCTTCCAAACCTCTTGAAAAGGGGGCTTCCGAGCCTCTTGAAACTAGACTTCTGAGCCACTCGTGGGGGTTGGCTAAAAGAATTCTGAGCCCCTCGAATGGAGGTTTCTGAGCCTCTCAAAAGGGGGCTCCCGAGAATCATGAAAGAGGTCTTTCGAGCCTCTTGAAATGAGGCTTTGGGCGACTTGAAATGACATTTCTGAGCCTTTTGTTTTTAAGCTTCTCTAAGAAAGAATTCCGAAGTTTGGAAGTTTGCGAGCCTCTTGACGGGGGGCTTCCGACCCTTTTGAAAATCAGCTTCCGAACCGCTTGAAAGGGGGCTGGCTGAAAAAAGAATTCCGAGCCCCTCGAAAGGAGGTTTCCGAGCCTAATGAAAGGGGTCTTTCAACCTTCTTGCATTGAGACTTCGACTATCTTAAAATTACGTTGCTGAGTCTTTTGAAAGTAGGCTATCAAGCTTCTTGAAGGTGATTATAGAATGAAGCCCGTGGTGAATTTCAAGTTCACCACACGTTTATCTACATTCGTTTCCAAAAGCCCAAATCTGGCGTAATAGTTTTCGTACAGTGCCGAAACTCAAATTATGATTGTTCAGCATAACTAAGCAAACGATCTACCATTATTTCAGCCCCATACACGTTATGGCTCTTTCATCTCGTGCTCTTGAAAAAAATATTGGAAAAGCACGTGGTTTACAAAATGGCCGATTTCTGGCTTCATTCTATAATCACCTGAAAGAAGAAAAAAATCCGAGTCCCTCGATAGGGTTTCCGAGCCACTTGAAAGTGAGCTTCCGAGCCTCTTGAAAGAGGGCTCCTGGATCTTTTGAAAGAGGGCTTCCAACCCTCTTGAAAAGGGGGCTTGTGACCCTCTTAAAAAAGGGACATCTGAGCCTTTTGAATGAGAGCTTCCTATCTCTTTGAAAGGGGACTTCGGAATTTCTTGAATGGGGGCTTCTAACCCCCTTGAAAAGGGTGCTTCTCACTCTTTTGAAAAGAGGCTTCCGAACCACTTCAAAGGGGGCTGGCTGACAGAAGAATTCCGAGCCCCTCGAAAGGAGGTTTTCGAACAGTATCAAAAAGGGTGCTTCCGAGCAGCATGAAAGAGCTTTTGAAGAGAGGCATTGATCATCTAGAAATAACGTTGTCCTGTCACGGACGGGTAGCGGTGGAACTGTCGGAATATTAACCTCGACAGCGGCAACCTTCCCACTGAAGTGTTGCCTGGAGGAGCCACCAGTTGGCTCGGTTGGGGATGTGGACTGTATCAACGCCCTTCGGCTGAAGGGCCTCCAAATCCGTACGATAGCGACGAAAATTATTCTTTAACTCATGAAGCCTTGAGAAAGGCTGTTTGGTTCGGCTTGTCCAAGAAAATAAAGCGGTTTAATCAAAACAAAGATGTATTTCGCGGAATGGTTTTCAACAAACTGAATGCTCTTGAGCGAATGCACATTTCTTATATACAAGATATTGAATCCTATCTGCCTCCTGATTGGTCGGCCAATCAGCGTGCGTCATGTTGCCAAGTCATCATTGCTGTCGGTGCTCTCGTCTTAGGCTTCTTCTTCTTTTTCTTCCTCGCTACTGGCGTCCAATTCATAACGGTTCCTTCCGCTAACGGGACTTCGCGAGCCAAGCATCAAGCTATCAATTACCGTTTGGATGAGGAGTGCGTGTTCATTTACAAACCATGGTTGTTAGTAGGAAGGGGACCGAAACACCCGCGGTCGACTCGGGGTTAGTAGGATGGAATGTGGGATTTTGGGGTGATTAACTTTAGGATTGGTAACTTGGAACAAACATTCTATCACGTTCGCTTTGGGCGCGAACATTCTCCCCCGGGCGGAAAGATTTGCGATTACCTATAGAATGTGTATCTGAGTCAGACATGCTCTTCGAAGAACTCCCGAAACAGTACAACGGAATTGGCGAAAAGCCGTCTGGGCTTGATTTTTGAGGGGCAATCGACACTTTGGAGCTTTGAAGATTTTGAAGAAGATCTGAAAGACGCTCATCCATTTGTTTCTGATTTGATTGCGTACGTTTCGATGATTTTGGTTTCAATGAAAACGAGGGGCTACAATCTCTAGGATATTTTAGACTAGCAGATCTGTCTACACATTCCTTAGAGTCGAATGTACAATGCGATTGTACAAACGATGAACTAATGGGTGGCACAGCTGTTTTAACGGATCCAGCACAAACCCATCCCAAACGTGTTTCCTGAAGTGTTGGTAGTTCATCAGACAAAACTATTTGTCCAGACAACATCAATTTGAAGAACTCTCCTATTCCAATCAACAAATCAACAGACCCTGGATTATTGAATGAAGGATCAGCCAAGTTTACATTTACGGAATCTTCCAGGATTTGGTGTCAAAAAAACTAGATGGGGTTGAACCCGTAACCTAATCTGCAACTAGGCAATCAATCTCAGCTTGATAATCGCAATACCGTGAAAACATTTTCAATTTAACACTACTTGTCAACATTGATTTCGTTCCGTTAGCTCCCACAATTTCTGCTTTTGCTGAAGTTGTTTGCAAATTCAATTTATCAACGAACGATTTGGATACCAGATGAACTTGAGAACCTGAATCTAAAAATGCTCGGCAGGAAACAAACTTACCCGAGCTATCAGCCACGTTAACGAGTGCTGTCATAAGCAAACTGTTATTCAGACGAGGGGTTTGATTCACGGAGCAATTAATAAGTGGAGGGGTGAGGATGCCACAATTAGAACTATCAATAGAATCAATTCAATCAAAGTTAATTGCCTATTTCCGGGGATTAAACCACCCGACTTGGACGTTAATTTACAATGTTATGGAAACTCATATGTGAATATGTACGTTATGTGGGAGATATTGATTTGAAAAATGTATTGGAGGTAACCACTTTCCCTTCGATGGGACTCGAACCCATGACCCTACAGTACGCTAGACTGGTGCTTTAACCAACTAAGCTACGAAGGACCTCCGTCGGCCTTCGCAACCTAGCGGCTACTGAACGAGCTCGAGATTCCCAAATTGGACGCATAGTCAAATCACTCGCAATCGATTTCTCAAGCCAACACTACCACAGCCGAGATGCTCAAAGCTGACCCCATGACATCCGCTCAACTACTGCATCGTTTATTTCGTAATATCTGGGACACCGCAACTTTCCCGGTCGACTGGATGCAAGGTATCTTAGTGAAGGTGCCCAAAAAGGGTGACCTGACTGTATGCGATAACTGACGAGGCATTATGTTGCTGTGTACCGTTCTCAAAGTTCTGTGCAAAATTATCCTAGCCCGGATTCAGGAGAAGATCGATGCGACTCTCCGGCGGTAGCAAGCCGGATTCCGTGCCGGAAGATCCTGTGTGGACCATATTGTCACGCTCCGCATCATTTTGGAGCAGGTCAACGAATTCCAAGAGTCCCTTTACTTGGTATTCATTGACTACGAAAAAGCTTTCGACCGTCTCAATCACGAGAATATGTGGGGCGCCCTGAGACGCAAGGGGGTTCCTGAGAAAATCATCGGCCTCATCGAAGCACAGTACGAGGCCTTTTCGTGTAGAGTGCTGCACAATGGGGTCCTGTCCGACCCTATCCGGGTCGTAGCTGGTGTGAGGCAAGGATGTATTCTATCACCGTTACTGTTCCTCATCGTAATCGATGAGATTCTGGTAGATGCGATTGACCGTGAACCAAACCGCGGGCTGTTATGGCAGCCTATAACCATGGAGCACCTAAACGACTTCGAATTGGCGGATGACGTTGCACTACTCGCGCAACGGCGCTCTGATATGCAGAGTAAGCTCAACGACCTTGCCGATCGCTCCTCCTCGGCAGGTTTAGTCATCAACGTCAACAAAACCAAATCGTTGGATGTAAACACGGTGACTCCTTCCAGTTTCACAGTAGCCGGGCAACCAGTGGAGAATGTTGAAAGCTTCCAATATCTTGGTAGCCAAATGGCGTCAGACGGCGGTACCAAGATCGACATAGGCGCACGGATCAAGAAAGCAAGGGCTGCCTTTGCGAGTTTAAAAAAATCTGGAAAACAGGCAGATAAGTGAACGCACCAAAATACGAATTTTCAACTCTAACGTGAAATCTGTGCTGTTATACGCTAGCGAAACATGGTGTGTATCAGTGGAGAACACTCAACGGCTGCAGGTGTTCATTAACAGATGCCTGCGGTATATAATTCGGGCCTGGTGGCCTCACAACTGGATCTCAAACAACGAGCTCCATCGTCGTTGTCACCAGAGGCCGATAACAACAGAAATTCGGGATCGGAAGTGGGGCTGGGTCGGCCACACTCTACGTAGGGGCGGAAACGAAATCTGTAAGCAAGCATTAGACTGGAACCCAGCGGGACATCGCAGCAGAGGCAGACCCAGAGGCTCATGGCGGAGAAGCCTCAATAAAGAAATAAAAGAAGTCGACCGAAATCTAACCTGGCAACAGGTTAAAGCGATAGCCGGGCATCGCTCAGGATGGAGATCTTTCAAGTCGGCCCTTTGCACCACCGGAGGTGTACAGGATCCATAAGTAAGTAAGTAAAACACTACCACATGTGTATAGTACACGTTCACATTAGAGGAGCGTGAGTATTTAGAATGTCTGGCGGCTGTACACATTCTTCATCAGCAACTGTACTGATCAAGTGAGGTTGTGTAAGCATTTGCCAGTCGGTCGTCAAGCTCAGACCCGACCGCATTGCGTAGGCAAGAGCACGCAACTCAGGTTCAGTTCAATCAAAGTTAATTGCCTATTTCCGGGGATTAAACCACCCGACTTGGACGTTAATTTACAATGTTATGGAAACTCATATGTGAATATGTACGTTATGTGGGAGATATTGATTTGAAAAATGTATTGGAGGTAACCACTTTCCCTTCGATGGGACTCGAACCCATGACCCTACAGTACGCTAGACTGGTGCTTTAACCAACTAAGCTACGAAGGACCTCCGTCGGCCTTCGCAACCTAGCGGCTACTGAACGAGCTCGTTTAATCCCCGGAAATAGGCAATTAACTTTGATTGAACTGAACCTGAGTTGCGTGCTCTTGCCTACGCAATGCGGTCGGGTCTGAGCTTGACGACCGACTGGCAAATGCTTACACAACCTCACTTGATCAGTACAGTTGCTGATGAAGAATGTGTACAGCCGCCAGACATTCTAAATACTCACGCTCCTCTAATGTGAACGTGTACTATACACATGTGGTAGTGTTGGCTTGAGAAATCGATTGCGAGTGATTTGACTATGCGTCCAATTTGGGAATCTCGAGCTCGTTCAGTAGCCGCTAGGTTGCGAAGGCCGACGGAGGTCCTTCGTAGCTTAGTTGGTTAAAGCACCAGTCTAGCGTACTGTAGGGTCATGGGTTCGAGTCCCATCGAAGGGAAAGTGGTTACCTCCAATACATTTTTCAAATCAATATCTCCCACATAACGTACATATTCACATATGAGTTTCCATAACATTGTAAATTAACGTCCAAGTCGGGTGGTTTAATCCCCGGAAATAGGCAATTAACTTTTGTCCGCGCCTCGGAATCCTCTCCGACGGCTCTGTGCCTACAACGGCGGAACGGACTAATCCGGATATAGGTCACTGGTTCGCGAATAACAGTCACTAACCGGTACACTGCACTGGGGGATTTCGGTCGGGGAGATAGAAAATCACTTCACTCTACTTGATACTATCGCGATCGCGTGTATTGCTGTACGGTGTGAAGAGACGGTTACAACTGACTTTGTGTATAAAGTGGGTTGGATGCTGTGATGGATATTCTTAGTCTATTGGATGTGCTATTGATTGGGGCTATTGTGTGTCATATGGTAGTATAATGTGGAGCGTGGGAATGGGGTGTATGGTGTGAAGTGCAATATGGTTAACAATTTGGTGTTGTAGTGCTTAGTTTAAATATACAATTTATTGCGGTTGACGCAACATACCGGCCACCAATGAAAGAAGTTCATTATAATTCGAAAAGTGTGCTTAATTCTAACAAAATTCATATACTTAAGATCTATGGTTGATGATAGCAGGATCAGTGTTGCTGGCCTGGGGTGCAGATATTTCGCCAGTAATGGAGGCGGAACGGGAGTCATCAACGAGTGGGAGGAGGCACACCTTCACAAATGGTCGGACTAGTACAGCACCGGATGCAAGCCTGACATCAATTACACGGACTATACCGTCCGCACCGGGATGTACAGCTGCAATGCGGCCCACGCTCCACCTGAGCGGGGGAAGATTGTCGTCCTTCAGGAGTACCAGCTTACCGACTAGAACGTTCGGCTGTCGGAAGAAATACTTCGATCGTTGCTGAAGCTGGTGGAGATAGTCCGTAGACCACGATTTCCAGAACGCCTGGGTTCTCCGTTGGATTTCCTGCCAGAGCGATAGCCGATTCTTTGGGATTTGAGACAGGCCGGGCTCGGGGATCGATTGCAGAGCCGACCCAACAAGAAAGTGTCCCGGAGTGAGAAAGTCCATGTCGCTTGGATCCTCCGAGACTGCAGTGAGCGGCCGCGAATTGAGGCAGCTTTCGATTTGGCAGAGAACAGTGTGCATGGCTTCGCTTGGCAGTGCTTCTAGACCCACGACTCTCCGGAAGTGGTGCTTCATGGATTTGACTGCGGCCTCCCAAAGGCCGCCGAACGTTGGTGCGTTTGCAGGAATGAAATTGAACTGGATGGCGGATTCAGCACAGAACGATGCCACTTGCTGGTGGTTGAGCTGCGAACAGAGCTCTCGTAGTTGCTTGTCTGCACCTTTGAAGTTGGTGGCGTTGTCGCAAAACAATGCGATTGGTTTACCACGGCGAGCAACAAACCGTTTCAATGCAGCAATGAAAGCATCGGTGCTGAGATCACTGACAAGTTCAAGATGCACGGCTTTAGTGACCATGCATACGAAGACGGAGACGTAGGTTCGAATCGGCGCAGCTCTTCTTACTGGAGACTTGAGCCAAACAGGGCCGCAATAATCGACACCGGTGTTGAGGAAGGCTCTTGCTGGTGTTACTCGAACTTTCGGGAGTTGGCCCATCAGCTGACATTCCGACTGCGGTCGGACGCGATAACAACGCAAACAAGTGTTGACATGCCTCCGTACCAAGTTACGAAGGTGTAGGGGCCAGAATTGCTCACGAATGTGTGCGATCATCGCGCGAGGACCAGCGTGTAGGAGTTGCTTGTGCACCGAATCGATGAGCAGTGACGTTAGTGGGTGCACTTCAGGCAGGAGTATCGGATGCTTACGTGTAAATGAGTACGAGGAGTGGTTTAGCCGGCCACCGACAAGGAGTAATTCATCATGGATGAACGGATGGAGAGTTTTGAGGGGTGATTTTCTTAGATCTGCTTCAGTTCCAGCCCGAACAATAGCGATTTCGTGGCTAAAGCATTCATCTTGAACGACCTTCACGAGGCCGATGAGCGCCTGATGCAGTTCCTCGGCGGTAAGGAACGGTGTAACTTGCAGATCTATTCTAGTTAACTTGGCACGACAATGCCGCACAAAACGGCGACAATAAGCAGCGATGCGGATAAGCCTCGTCAGTGACGAGTATCGATTGAACAGAGTGTGATAAGGTGCCTCGACTGACCGTGAGATAGCTGCAATTGGAGCTGCTTTCATCTCTAGAACTTCTGATTGGAATTCATTAGATTCTGGAATTGTGAACAGGCTTGGCCATTCCGAAGGGTCAGACGATAGCCAAGGTGGGCCTTTCCACCATAGGGCGACGTTGATGAGCTCGCACGGATCAATGCCTCGCGAGATGATATCTGCCGGATTCTCCAAACCGGCGACATGGTTCCAGATTCCTCCTTCAGTCATTCGTTGAACTTCCGCGACACGATTAGCCACGAACGTATTGTAGTTTGTAGGAGGATTGTTCAACCAGTGTAGAGTGATGGAAGAATCTGACCAAAAGTAGGCCTCAGGTGTAATGTTGAGGCTACACACCACGTTTTGGTACAGCTGGGACAGAAGTACAGCAGAGCATAGTTCCAAGCGGGGAATTGACAGAGTTTGGATTGGAGCTACGCGGGATTTGGCTGTTAGGAGACGGCACGCGATGATACCATTCATGCCGGTACTTCGTATGTAGATGCACGCTCCGTAGGCATGCTGGGAAGCATCGCAAAATCCATGCAGTTGTATATTTTCTCCTGCACCTGCTGCTTTTACCAAGCGAGGGATGGAGAGGTGTTCGAGAGCTTCTAGACCAAGTCTATAGTTTTCCCACTCGACGTTCAGTGCGTTGGGAAGCGGTTCGTCCCAGTCCAAGTTTGCTTTCCAGAGTTGTTGGACGAACACTTTCGCCCGGATTACCACTGGACCGAGAATGCCCAATGGGTCGAATAACTTGGACATTTCGGAGACGACGATCCGCTTGCTGAGTGGAAGGTTCATGGAGAACTCGGGAACTTTGAACCGGAGTGTATCCGACTCAGGATGCCACAATAGTCCGAGTGTGCTAACCGAACCTCGAACGTCGTCGACTTCTACTATCGACCGGTTGTCTTGCAAATCTTCCGGAATTTGGGACAGCACTGCACTAGAGTTGGAGGACCACTTTCTCAGTTCGAAACCTGCGGACCCAAGAATGTTCTGCACACCGGAATATAACTGTACTGCACCTTCCACTGTATCGGAACCGCTGAGGAAATCGTCCACATAGAAATCCTTTCCAATCTTCGACAGGATGTCTCCATCATCACTCGAGTGGTCATAGGAGAGTTGTTGTAGACATCGTGTTGCTAAATACGGCGCACTGGATGTGCCGTACGTCACAGTAGTGAGCTCGTAGGAGCGAGCGACGGAATCTGATTCGCTTTGCCAGAATATCCGTTGAAGATGTCGATCGTCTGGATGCACCCAGATCTGCCGGTACATTTTGGTGATATCGGCAACGAGAGCTATCTCATTCGTTCGGAATCTGACGACGATGGAATACAGTGTGTCCTGAACAGTTGGTCCAACCATGAGACAATCATTGAGCGAGATTCCCGTAGAAGACTTGCTGGACCCATCGAAAACCACTCTGCACTTTGTGGTGGTGCTACTTGGCTTGAAAACAGCGTGGTGAGGAAGATAGAATGAGTGGGGATGAGTGGTGTCTTGTAACGGATCTACGGGAACCATATGGCCAAGATCGATATACTCCGCCATGAAGCTGACATACTGTCCTTCCAGATCGGGATTTTTGACTAACCGACGTTGCATCCAATGGTATCGACGAAGAGCGCTAGCTTTGGAGTCACCAAGTTGACTCAAGATGCCTTCCTTTCTAGGTAGGCGCACAATGAAACGACCTGATTCATCATGAGTAGTGGTTTCTGTGAAATATCGCTCACAGGTTGACTCCTCCTTGGACAGTCCACGATTGCCAGGGCAGCTCTCGATTTCCCAGAATCGAGATAACTGTTTGTCGAGATCTTCCGTAGTGCACAATAGCGCAACTGATTTGGCACATCGGGCTTCAACAGTGGTAGATACAGAACCACTTACTACCCAGCCAAGCACGGTACACTGTAGAACTGGATGACTTGATGGAGAACCAATTCCAACTGGCAGCTGACCTTCTCGGAGTAGACTGAAGAAAAGCTGTGCACCGATGACCATATCGATCCTGTGCGGTGTGGCAAAATCAGGATCGGCGAGAGCTATTGTGGATGGGATGTTCCATTTCGAAACATCGAGTGTCCTTCCCGGAAGATCGTTCGTAATCTTCGGAAGAATGCTGAATTCAAACTGTTGGAGTAGGTGGAATCAACGGAACTGAACGTTGCAAATGTGCACTGGTGACTATTCACTGTGGATCCACCCATTCCGGCGATAACTGCTGCTCGCTTCTGCCGGTGTAGACCAAGAAGCTGGACGATTCTTTCGGTGATGAAATTCGACTCCGAACAGGAATCCAACAGGGTTCGAACGAATGTGGACTTTCCCGTTGGACCGTGGACCTTCACCACGGCAGTCGACAGCAGGACAGTGGAGTATGTGGCCTTCGACGAGCTGGCAGCAGCTAAAGCATTCGAAGTGTGGGGCTGATGGGTGGTGGACGAGATGGATGAGGTGGACGGAGTGATCATGGGAAGCCGAGATGACTCACCGTCAGTGTTAGAGGTGGATGGTTGATTCCTAATTGGTAGTTTTGCTTGGGGTTGGGTGGTACGATCATTGGGGGAGGACGGATGTAACAGAGTGTGGTGCTTCTCGTTGCATCTCCGGCAGGGTTTCGATGAACATTCACGACTGAGATGGTTGGACGACAGACAATTCCAGCATAGTTTCTTCTTGCGAACAGTGTCTTGCTTCTGCTCCAGCTGCATCTGTTTGAACACCTCGCAGTCATAAATACGGTGGGGTTGATGACACACAAGGCAACTGAATTTAGGTGGAAACGGCTTTGAAACGGATGCGGTGTGAGCAACAGAGAGGCGAGGCTTGTCCGGGGAGGGAGGGTACCACGCTTCCACTATTCAGTGAAAGCAGAATCCGTGCTTGATCCTTCAAGAAAGTGATCAACTCGCTATACTTCGGAATTTCTTGCCTATCGTTGCTTGTCGACCTCCCACTCCCTCAACATGCTCTGACCCAAACGACTACACACCATGTGTACTAGTAGCGAGCTCCATTGCGTGGTCGGCTCCCCAATGTCGTTAAAATCTTTACGTGGCGTTCGAAATGGTCGACAAGTGATAGAATTGCAGAAGAAGATTCCTTCCTCACGGGCTCAACATTGAAAAGCGAGTTGATGTGGTTTTGATCAACAGGCGCTTGTTATCGTACCGACTAACCAGAAGATCCCACGCAATCTTGTAATTGTCCCCGGTAATGCTCGTGGTATCCAGCAGACGCTTGACTGGGTCCTTGAGCGCCGCCAGCAAGTAGTGAAACTTGTCCACAGCTGCCAAATCCTTATTATTGTGGATCAAACTACGATAGGCGTCGTAGAATGGGATCCAATTATCCATCTCACCATCGAATGTGGGCAGATCAATCTTCGGTAGTCGGACGACAGAGGAAGAAACGTGAGACGCTTGGGCAGAAGGCGTGCTATTCTGCTTATTCAATGTGAGAAAATCCCGGAGCTTGTAATACAAGTCCTCCATATCACTGCGCTTCTTGACAAACGTCGCCTTCGTTTCGGCTTTCTCCTCCATGAGTAATTCCACCTCAATGGACACGTTTACAAAACGATCGTATAACTGATCCAACCTCAGTAATCTTGAGTCGATCTTACTCTGATCGACCTCGGCATCATACTCATTAACGAATGTTTCTATAGTTTTGATGGCGTCCACAGTGACACTCATCAATTTCGAGCGTTCTCGAAGCGCCATTTTGCTTCCTCAGAACGCCACGAACAACAAAACCACCACAACCCAAACAATTACAAAACTACGATGCCGGTCCACTCCACCAATCCAAATTCCAAAAAAGTTACTCTACTATGGAGTACTCACCGTAGTCTCGCCGACCCAATACTACCACACCCTACTCACGATGGCACAGGTTCTGACGCCCAAACCTGGAAACGGGATGGCACAGGTTCTGACGCCCAAACCTGGAAACGAGATGACAAGGTTCTGACGCCCAAACCAAGAAACGTGTTGGCACAGGTTCTAACGAACAAACCTGGAAACGGTTGTTCTAGTTTTAACGACAAACCAGAAAACGAATGCACTATTGGGTTTTATCGCTCTACCCGTAAACGGTTTCACTGCACTAGCGCTTTTCTACCACCAAAATGTCCTCTTTGGACCACTGTACTGTGCTTTCTTTCTGGTTCAATTATTCAATTGTCCAGTCCAGAGTCCATACAGTTCACTCTTCGTCACACACACGGCGATCTGATGAGAATCACACGCGACCCGGAATGCGACGGGAAATCCCAATCTCCACCGACCAAATCACACCGAAGTCCCAGCACCGATCACAAATCGGAGAATTAATTAATTGCCCCACAATAAGCAATCAATCACCTTTCCCCACTTCACTGTATCTGGTCGCACATGCGACAACAATTGCACTACCAATGTGCGCTTGTTTCCCACTCGAATGGAACGATAATCCGCTTCGAACGGACCAAAAAGATGTCCGCGCCTCGGAATCCTCTCCGACGGCTCTGTGCCTACAACGGCGGAACGGACTAATCCGGATATAGGTCACTGGTTCGCGAATAACAGTCACTAACCGGTACACTGCACTGGGGGATTTCGGTCGGGAGATAGAAAATCACTTCACTCTACTTGATACTATCGCGATCGCGTGTATTGCTGTACGGTGTGAAGAGACGGTTACAACTGACTTTGTGTATAAAGTGGGTTGGATGCTGTGATGGATATTCTTAGTCTATTGGATGTGCTATTGATTGGGGGCTATTGTGTGTCATATGGTAGTATAATGTGGAGCGTGGGAATGGGGTGTATGGTGTGAAGTGCAATATGGTTAACAATTTGGTGTTGTAGTGCTTAGTTTAAATATACAATTTATTGCGGTTGACGCAACAACTTTGATTGAACTGAACCTGAGTTGCGTGCTCTTGCCTACGCAATGCGGTCGGGTCTGAGCTTGACGACCGACTGGCAAATGCTTACACAACCTCACTTGATCAGTACAGTTGCTGATGAAGAATGTGTACAGCCGCCAGACATTCTAAATACTCACGCTCCTCTAATGTGAACGTGTACTATACACATGTGGTAGTGTTGGCTTGAGAAATCGATTGCGAGTGATTTGACTATGCGTCCAATTTGGGAATCTCGAGCTCGTTCAGTAGCCGCTAGGTTGCGAAGGCCGACGGAGGTCCTTCGTAGCTTAGTTGGTTAAAGCACCAGTCTAGCGTACTGTAGGGTCATGGGTTCGAGTCCCATCGAAGGGAAAGTGGTTACCTCCAATACATTTTTCAAATCAATATCTCCCACATAACGTACATATTCACATATGAGTTTCCATAACATTGTAAAATAGAATCAAGGTTATCGACGTGGAGAAGAGTATGATGCCTGGCCTTACATGTTACACAGGAGAAACGAGAGGAACACGCACTGCTCTGATGGCCCACCCTAAGGCAATTGAAACAAGCTTTGATACTTCTTACCTTGGCTTGGCGTTGAGCGATAGTCATTTCCCGGAAGGCGTCGCACTTGAAGACTGGATGGACTCCGCAGATCTCACACGTGCGTTCCTCAATGATTGCAGCGTTGATGCTCACTGCGTTCTTCGGTAGTTGTCCTTGGCTCCTTCCTGGCGACGATGTCTTCACTGTGGATGCTGGCTTGTGTAGAGATTCTTCCCATCGTTCCAGAACAGCACAACGTTTCTTCATAAACTCGATAGTGTCCTTGAATGTTGGCAACTGCTTGTGAGGAATGGAAGCTTCCCACTGAAGTCGCGTGTCCTTGTCGAGAGCGGCCGCCAGTAGGTTGACGACGAAACGTTCAGAAAATCCTAGCATCTCCTCCTTCATGAGGCTCAACCCATCGACGTGTTGGGTGACCTCGTCGACAAGCTCTCTCAGCTCCTTGGCGTTCTCGCGGTTCATCTTCCGTAATCCCAGCAGACCGTTGACATGGATGTCCACGATTACACGCTTATCTTCGAAGCGATCTTCCAGAATTTTCCACGCGTGCGCGTAGTTATTCTGGCTCAGCGTTTGGGTGTCAATCACTCCAGCAGCTCTGCCGACCAGAGCCCTATCCAAATGATAGAGCTTTATAGCGTCTGAATCGGCTGACGTCCTCATGATGTCCAAAAACATGGCCTTGAAGCGTGGCCAGTTTTCGGGTTTTCCGTCGAAGGAAGGGATTGGTGCCTTCAACGGTTGCTGCTGGACAATGATCCTTGGAGGATCCGGTTGTAGTTGTGGGATCACACTCAATGGCATGTTACTAGTGGCAGTGATAGACTGCATGATGGCTTCCAACAGCACGCAAGCTTCAGTGTGCTGTGTTTCGAACGCATCGTAGGACTCCATCTGCTCCTCCATACGATCTTCCGGCGTAAGCGCAATGATGTTCTCGTGATGGCTGCAGTATTCGCTGTAAAAGTGATCCAGCTTCTTCGAATACACCGCAAGCATTGCCATGCTGGGTGTTTCGGATCCAGCTCCGGCGACTTCATCAAGTGCCTTCCTGATCCTGGTAGTCTGGGCCTTCGCTTGGCCCCGCAAGGACACCAACGTTTTAATGTCCTTGGCCTTCGACTTCTCGCCTTTCGCTGGTGTATGCTCTAGCGGCATCTTCACTCGCGCGCGATTGACAATAACGAGTAGAAAATGTCGGACACACAGAAACTTGTTCTAATTTCACTCGCGCGCGTTTTACTTCGGTTTGCAGCAATCGGTTTACTTACTATGTCACTTGCTCTCAATGGACAGCCAAGAAAACTATTTCAATTAACCCGTTGCTATCGTATCCGAACAGAAACAACGATCGGCTGATCGTCAGCACCAAACTAAACCTCGCCTTCGTGCGGGAACGGTGTCGTAATCGTCAGATTGGCGACGGGGAACGGTGGTGTGGGCTGGCCGCAATCGTCAGATTGCCACCACTCAGCCTGTTGCGGGTGCAACACACAGGATGCGGATCGCTCGTGGATCCGGTTCGGTTGGACCAAATGTCCTGTCACGGACGGGTAGCGGTGGAACTGTCGGAATATTAACCTCGACAGCGGCAACCTTCCCACTGAAGTGTTGCCTGGAGGAGCCACCAGTTGGCTCGGTTGGGGATGTGGACTGTATCAACGCCCTTCGGCTGAAGGGCCTCCAAATCCGTACGATAGCGACGAAAATTATTCTTTAACTCATGAAGCCTTGAGAAAGGCTGTTTGGTTCGGCTTGTCCAAGAAAATAAAGCGGTTTAATCAAAACAAAGATGTATTTCGCGGAATGGTTTACAACAAACTGAATGCTCTTGAGCGAATGCACATTTCTTATATACAAGATATTGAATCCTATCTGCCTCCTGATTGGTCGGCCAATCAGCGTGCGTCATGTTGCCAAGTCATCATTGCTGTCGGTGCTCTCGTCTTAGGCTTCTTCTTCTTTTTCTTCCTCGCTGCTGGCGTCCAATTCATAACGGTTCCTTCCGCTAACGGGACTTCGCGAGCCAAGCATCAAGCTATCAATTACCGTTTGGATGAGGAGTGCGTGTTCATTTACAAACCATGGTTGTTAGTAGGAAGGGGACCGAAACACCCGCGGTCGACTCGGGGTTAGTAGGATGGAATGTGGGATTTTGGGGTGATTAACTTTAGGATTGGTAACTTGGAACAAACATTCTATCACGTTCGCTTTGGGCGCGAACAGACGTTGCTGAGCCGTTTGAAAGTAGGCTTCCAAGCTCCTTGAAAGAATTCCGAGCCACTCGAAAGAAAGTTTCCTAGCCATTTAAAATGGGCTTCCTAGTCTTTTGAAAGGGGACTTCCAATTCTTTTAATAAGGGAGCTTCCGAGCCTCCTGAAACTGGGCTTCTGACCCTTTTGAAAATAGGCTTCCGCGCCACTTGTGGTGTTGGCTGAAAGAATTCCGAGCCACTCGAAAGAAAGTTTCCTAGCCATTTAAAATGGGCTTCCCAGTCTTTTGAAAGGGGACTTCCAATTCTTTTAATAAGGGAGCTTCCGAGCCTCCTGAAACTGGGCTTCTGACCCTTTTGAAAATAGGCTTCCGCGCCACTTGTGGTGTTGGCTGAAAGAATTCCGAGCCCTTCGAAAAGAGGTTTCCGAGCCTTTTAAAATTAGGCTTTCGAGTCTCATGAAAGGGGCCTTTCGAGCCTCTTGAAATAACGTTGCTGAGCCTTCTGTAAATAGGCTTCCAAGCTTCTCGAAGCAAGAATTCCGAGCCCTCGAAAGAACGTTTCCGAGTCACTTGATAAGGGGCTTCCAACTCTCGTTTGAAAAGAGGTCTCCGAACCACTTGAAAGAGGGCTGATTGAAAGAAGAATTCCGAGCCTCTCGAAAGGAGGTTTTCAAGCCTATTAAAAGATGATTCAATTGTATCATTCAATTGTACTTTCCTTTTTAACCAAAGAAAGTTTACTTATAATCACTTTTTTCATTATATTTTATCGTCACTCTTCTTGACCTGTCTTCCTGAAGAATTTTTATCAACAGACTCATCCAACAATTTATTTACAATTTACCACTGGCCATTGCTTTTGAGGTGCCAATTTTCAATTCAAAAACAAGATAATTAGGTTTAAAAGTAACAAAGATATATTTAACAATGAAAGAAAATACATACCTCAACACAAATAAATTGTGGTGCTTCACAAAGCAAAACATGCGATTTGTTCTGCTCTCGGTTAGTGTATGTAACGGATAGTTCATACGGAGAAATCCATACCAGTCCACCTACATAACTATCGTTTCTTATGTGCGAAGGAATTGTTATAGGTTTCTGAGATATAAATTTCAAAACGCTCAAGTTGACTACGTTTACCACCACGCTAGGATTGGGTGAATTAATCTTCGGATAGCGGATACTCCTAATACTAGGATATTGATCGTCGTTGCCATACCAGATGTACCTGAAAGTTTAAATTAAGAAGTAAGATTTTCATTATTTATTGTTATGAATTTGTGGGATTTCAATTTAGCAAAACTTCTCGAAGATCTCGAATGTCACTGACCAATCCTATTTGATACTATTATACAGGTAGTTTTGTAATTTATAAAATTTATATTTATTTAATGCTTTTTTAAGATATGAGGTTTTTGCGCCCTCTTGAACTCAACAAAATGTGTCTGGCTCAAGTGAGATTTTTTCCACTTGAGCCAGTCGAATTCTTCTAATCACACGTGAATCGACCGTGCAATTTAAATGCATGTTATTGTTATACTTACTGATATTTTTGCACATTGGATATATTAAACGATAGATATGACAAATATTGTCCATCAGGTGAAAACGATAGAGCGGCACTTTTTAACTCTGCAACATTTGAATATAACCAATCTGGAACACCGTTCAACAGATATTCGCTTTCACCTAGAAAAAAAAAACAAATTTAATAATCCCTTAAAAGGTTTTCAGTGAACTTTTTCGTTGAAATTCGTCAAATTGAACAGATTCTTACCATTCGTTGTGATTCTGCATATTAAATCACCTTGCACTTTAGGTTTGTAATAAATATCAGCGTCGTAGACAAAAGCAATCCCTTGGGATACCTTTTCATCATTTCCACCAGTTTCGTCTGGTGTGTGTGGTCCACCAGGAGCCCAAAGCACATTTTGTAGTTTTGGTGCTATTTGATCACCCTCTTTTGTCGAGAGTGGGGTAACTATCGATGTGTCTAATTCGTAAATATAATAACTGGAGCAAAAAATAGTTCGATTAGGGCATATAATTTGTATTATGTGTGCCTGGAAAACTAAAAAAACCGTTTAGGGTAATTTGACCTAACGCCATTTGGCCGAATGCCGTTTGGCTGAGTAGTTGAAATACTTCACCTCACATAAGAAGTTATAGATGAAAAGTGGAAAAACGATAATTTGAAGTGAGAATAGAGGAGTAGGAAGTGATGAATAAGAAATAAGAAGTGATAAATAAGAAGATACGTGAGATGAGAAATGTGAAATAAGAAGTTTCTGACGTCTGATTTCTAATCTTTAAGAAATACTGATAAGAAAGAACATAAAGAAGCTTGATGTAGACAGAATAAAAAAGCAAGAAACAAGAGAGAAGTAAAAGAAAAAAAAAGAAAGACAGAAAAAGTGAGTATGCATGGGCTACTTGTTTTGGTAGTGGTTTTAATTCTATCGTGATTGATTTCAATCGAGTCGATATCGTCTTCAAAGTGCAGGACCATATGCGATCGTGTGCTGATAGTGCTACTTCTCTACACATCAGGTCTCTTAATCGCACCCTCGAGTGCAGTGTTGAACAATGAATTCGAAAGCGCAACACACTGCTTCAGATTAATTCCAGATCACAAACGAGGTTAACATTTCGTCTACAATCCAAATACTTGATTTCGAGCCATCAAGCATTGCACCTATCAGCCTAATAAGATCCGCCGGAAAACCATGTTCAGATATTATCTGCCAATTCTTTTCAATCAATCATACGCTGCCTCATCACACTCAATGAACAGATGTTGAGTCTGCAAGGTGTACTCCCGTAATTCATATATGATCGTACATGAGTTGAACATCTGATTCATCATTGATCGGCCTTAAGAAAGCCTGCCTAGTATTTATCGACGCAGGACTCAGTCTTTTTAACAGAATACGCGACAAAATGTTGTATTCTAGTCTGTACTCTTTCTCATAGATCGGACATATGAGGCCATCCAACCAGCTGGTACCAGCTGGTAATCTCGTTTTTCAAATAATACTTTTTGGGATTATTTTTGCAGCTATTCACTTCCAGCTTTGAGAGACTTCACCGGGGTTTTCCTCCTTCCCGGCAGCTTTACTGTTTTCAGCTCTTTTAAGGCCTGCTTAGTTTATCCTGGGTTCCACAGCTTGACCGTTGTCGCCATAGGTAGTCTTGTTGCCTTTTTTCCTGTAGCGTTTCTTTTCAGTCTTTGCTACACTTTAACGTTTTCTTCTTGTTAAATCGGGTACCAGCCACTATCATTTGACTCTTACCAGTATTTTCTTGACTGTCTCTCGCAGCCGAACCAACTATTTTGCTGCGCAACTCTTCCTGTACTATTTTAGTCACAGTTTCCTGGGTATTCTTCCATAAACTGTTGACGTGGACCAGTGGCGTAGCCAGAAAATTGGTCTGGGGGGGGGGGGGTCTTCTGAAAAAAAAAAAAATTCGGAAAAAAAAATTTCTTCCGAAAATGTTGTCTCTGGGGGGGGTTTATGCCCAAAACCACCCCCGTGGCGTGACGTCGACAGATTCATTGGCATAGGTTATCCTCTCGTCCAACTTCTGGCGATACTGTTTAGCAAACTCTTCCACTTCTTAGCATTGTCGTACCCAAATTTTTGCAACTACATTGTAATGATCTGAGTCAAAGTTCGGATTTCTTAAGGACCTCAAATCTACGATGTCCGAGATATGCCGCCCGTCGATCAGCATGTTGTCTAACTGTGGACAAGTGTCGGGTGTAATTGCGGATTTTATTACGTACGAAACATTCGTACTGCTGATTGGCGTCCCTCTACCAGAAGCAAAGGACACAAGTCGCAGACTATCATTTTTGGTAGCGGAATGAAGGCTTTCCGTACGAATAATGACAGGACGAACTCCCTTATCTGCGCATTTGGCTCTATTTGGCTCTTATGACAAGCTTGTCGTGTGTTGAGAATCCTTCTTCGTAAGCTTTACCAAGGTTCACATAAGACACATCCCCACGTCATCAGGCTTGTCGTACTTTTTGGTATAGATGCTGATCGGTCTGTAGCTGAATCATAAGTCCACAAAGATGCGGTCACTTATCGGTTCCCATAATATAACTCACTTCATTTGCTTCTCCGAGAACTATAAACCCAATTTCTCGTTTGTGCTGTTGCCGCCGCTATAGTACATGAAGAAGTGTTTGCAATGGGATCCACCGTTCGGAATTCACGTTCACCGGTTTTGAATTAGCGTATTCACTTGGTTGCCTTCAACTGTAGACTTTCTAATAACGGTGAAATAAATTTTGTACGTATAATGCATTAATGTGATAATAATAGGTGCTATAACCACGACTAGCACATCCAACCTATTTTATAAAATAGTTTGGATATATCTTTTCTAATTAGTTTTTAATTTAAGTTAAAAAAAACTTAAGTTCGCATGGAAAAATGTGTTTTAACAACCCTGAAATTCAATACTCTGACGAAAGTCTTATTCCGTCTTTCACTATGAAGTTAAACCAAAAAAATTTAAACATACCTTGTATTGTAAGGAGCATCTAAACGCGAGTATAAAAGGACAAAATGCCGATCTGGAGAAACAATAAAACTATCAGCATTTAACAGTCTCTGGAATGAAATGAAGCGAAATAAAATGTGTTACAATAAATTAATTTAGTTCGTGAACAATTTTTTTCTATGTTCAAATAGTCTTCTGTTTAGTATTGTATAATTGTTGTAGGCAGAATTATTTCCCAAACTACCTGTTTTCCTCAAGTTTTTTCAGGTAATCCTAGTGGTCTTACTAGCATTTTTAGACGGTGGTACGTCAAGTGAGTAAGCGACAGATAAATTAGGGATAGAAGAAGTACATGCACTGACGATGAACTCTGATGTTTACAAAAGTTAGGTAAAATTTACCTAATTGTTGGTCAGTTTCTATTCAAAATTAAGCTCTTTTTCTTAACATTCTGTAAATTTTACCTAATTTAATCTTACCCAATTTTGGGGTTTCACACTAAACCTTCGATTTGAGTGCCTAATTGCGGGCTTGGTGGCAACCACTTCTGCCCTACAGGCAGGAGGTCGTTGGTTCAAACCCAGCCTGTTCTAGCAATCGCCAAAGCTGGAAATGGGCTTTCAAACCCTTTCTATCTTCTATCCTATCCCTTCAATATGACGGGTTCTATCAGATAACTGTTAGAATTCGAAATGAACACAAAAGTTCGTTTCAGCGTCCAATTAGAATATACCACCCTTTCATTGCTATCGCATTGGCAACCCGTTAACCAAGACGAACCTCTGCCATAGAACCTAACCCCCCATATTCCAATAAAATTCCGCATGAACTCATGACGAATGCAGAGGTGTTCTCGGCTTGTAGTGGACCAGTGATTGCATAATCAATTCCTTGCCATTCCCGATAGACAGTGAGGACGTGGCAAGCACCGTTATCGACCATTTAAAATACTAAAGCTCTCGGACTGTGCACATTGAGGTTGGAGAGCAAATCCCATGCTTCCATCCATTGGTTCTTTGTGCAATTGCATTTGTTCTGGTCAATGACGGAGTAGCAACTACGAAATGCACGGTCATCATGCTCATACTCATAAACCTCCGATTTGAGTGAAACGTACCTAATATTAGGTTCTCTTATTTAACCGTGTAGTAAAACTAAATATTTTAAAATACACTGGATTTTGTTTTTACGCGATTTCCATTTTCTCAATTTTCCACTCATCCTAAATGTTTAACGTATATTAATTATCATGTGATTTTTCTTTGATTTATTCTGGATTTTTTGAAACATGTTGCGTACAGTTTGGTGGCAAATTGAAGTCACACGATCAAAAATACGAGCGAAAAAAAATCGTGTAAAAACAAAATCCTGTGTAGTAGATTTATACTCACGAATATAGAACTTTTCATTAGCACTTTAAAAATCGTCACCTTCCCATCGTTAATTGTCATCAATGATAGGTCTCCATCTGCGTTTATGAATACATACTCGAAACCTAGGGAAACATTCAAGATGAATTTTAATAGTATATGACAGGTGATTTATACACGTACTGCTCAACCAGGTTCCATTGTGGGGCCTCCATTCATAGCGACCTTCGAGTAGATCTTGTAAACTGATACGTTTCCCTCGAAGTCTTGTTGATTCAATTTCTGAAATTATTTTAAAGCATGTAACAAATATTTACTAAAATATGATTGTATAAGTGAAAATACTAACAAAATGACTCATAAATTACACATATCACTCCAGTACGAAACGGGACCGAATACATTATGGTTAACATGCCTAACCCACAATCAAACAGACATAACACCAAACACGTTTCCATGAATTGTGATTCAAAATGTTCAACCGGAAGCGCTCATCTTATTTCTTGGTATTTAAAATTTCACACCAATGCCTCCTGGTGAAAAGAACTTAAAAACAAAATAGAAAACTCAATTAGTCTTGCTGTTCTACATGTTATGTCTGTTTGTATACCATTATCCCTTCGCAAATTTCAGTTATTCTGTTATTTTACGCTACAAGGAATAAGAGTAGCCATCGAGCAAGTGAGTACAGTGCGTGTTTCAGTCATCGCGAAAATGGTAAATTATCGATATGTTCGGTGGCTCAAAAAATGACATGGTTGCATCGCTTATTAGAGTGAATCCAGATCCAACGATGCCTACCGACTAACTGATAATCCTTTCTGTGGTTTTTGTGGAGACGCAGAGGTAAACTCGGTCTTCGAACAGCAAATACCACCTACTAATATTCCTTCCCTTTTTCTAACTGACTACAACAACGTGCCCAGCACCGTTATTGATCATTTTAATATTTTAATCACTGAAACTTGCACACTGAGAATGCTTGAACAATCCCAATCTATCATTCAATTGATTCTATGTGCATTTTCACTGATTCTGGTCAATCACAGAGTAGCAACCATAGATATGTGTAGTCAGTCAAAGCTAAGCTAAGCTAAGCTATTTTACGCTACAAGGATTAATGCTATATTACGACGCAAAAAAATCTACTCGTCGAATTAGTTTAAATCGCAGCCTAAAATATGCGCAAATTAGTCGTCTTAGAAAAATGAACCTGCCGGGAAAAGCTACCTTAATAGTTTTTAAGAATTTGCCGTGGAGTGAGGCGTGCTAATAGCAGGTACATATTTGTATTGTAGACAAATTTTGCTGTGTAAAGACTATTGGCTAAAGGCCTAATTCAGACTATTCCGAATCTAGTTAAAAGAGCTGCTTGACAGATCATGTCGAAGCTGCAGCGATTAGGGTGACACTAAACTCGCCCGGCGACAAACATACCGTGGGAGAGCTGCGGTGGGTTCTGTATAGCCATGCAGAGGTCAATGTGGATCAAGCGTGACAGTGGTCTATGGCAGAGGTTCTCATCATGGGATACATGTACTTCTGGGGTACATTTGCTGGACTCAGAGGATATCTATGGCAGAAACGCGTATCGGCGGATGTAACATCCGCCAACATATATGCAACAACAAAAACAATTCGAATCTGGTATTTCCACTATCCGAGAATTCGTAAATGAAGTTTGGTGCTATATCTTTATTCTTATTGTGCACGTTACGAGAGTCACATATTCTGTGACTTTCCTTAAAAAATCCGATATCATTCTCCACATCACATATTAACGAGTTCTTTTATCCTACAATTAATAATTACAATTACAATTAAATCCTACAATTAAATACTTCAATCGTGTTTAGTCTTTGACGTAACATGCACGATGTTACGATGTTAGGGTTATGATCTGCCCATGATCGCATATTTGTGACACTCGTATTTTTGTTAATTTTGTAGAAAGCCTGTGAATCGTTCAGAAAGCTCAGTTTACTTCATCTAATCCCACAACAGTAAAATAGGTTTTACTCTCTTGCTTATCTGTGGGATTGACAAACGATTTACAAAATCAACCAAAATGCAAATGTTACAAATATGCGATCATGGGCAGTGATCCCTGTAACTATATTCTTTGTTTCGAGCTGTCAAAAAAATCAAACGTCTTGCTTAACCCCTTCAGGCCTACGGGGTAATATATATGACCCCAACGAAAAAAAAAATGTATGTATAAAATCGCACGATAGATAAAAGTGAACACTGTTTTCAGCAAAATTGCTTAACTCTTCTAACAGGGAAAAATATCAGACATGGGCGATCAAGGCCTTATGACAACCTAGAATAACCAAGAAAAAAGCTAGCGTCTAAGCTGTAGTGTAGATAGCAAGTTCTGAGCTCAAGGACGGTTTGGATAACCCAGGATATCTCAAAACCATCTCATCATGTCTCCTGGTTTTCTGGAATATGTTATAGACATATTTGAATACATATCCAAGCTTAGAATGACGAAAAAAGCTAGTGTCGTGGCTGTAGATCACAAGTTCTGAACTCCAGGACGGTTTAGATGATCCAGGATCATCCCAAAACCATATTACCATGTAGCCTGGTCTTCTGGAATATATTATGGACATGGTTGAATACATATCCAAGCTAGCAATATTTTTTTCTTCTTTATTAAAGAGGCTTTCAGCCCTTGGCTAGTTCACCTATGGTGCTGTCAAGAACGTCACCTATGGTGCTGTCAAGTGTCGTTCCTGTAGATCGCAAGTTCTGAACTCAAGGACAGTTTGGATAATCCCAGCACATCCCAATAAAATATGTTTCAACTTGTTGTAATTTCTCCATTAATAATCACGAAAACAAATGGAGCATTTTAAATTTACTGGGTACCGCTTATAAAAAATTGAGCCTGAAATGGTTAAGTGAGTCATCTTGGAATTCTAGTTCGAATACTAGAGAAAGTTTGACTTCTACCAATTTGTTTTTCTACGCTACGATTATTGTTTCTGTTGGAGAACAACAAACAATAATCAATGCTTTCTACAAAAGATTTTTAGATTTTCATGAAATTTTCCACATTAGGTAGGTTTAATGAAAACAGGATTTTTTTTTTTGAAATTTTGGGTCGCCTATTTTCTTGCGTCTAGCATCATCTAGCTAACGTCGCTAATTGCACGGCCAAGAAGCGCTCAATTAAGACGGCTAGTCTGGCATAGCCCGACGTTTCGATCCCATTATTTTAAACTGAAAAAAAAACCGTCCATTCTACCAGTCACAATCTCGTACAAATTTCTTAGAAAACCTCGTGAAGACTTTCTGTCTGATTTCATAGAGAACTAATAAGAAGTCTAGAAAATCTTGCGGTGGAAAGATCTACAAGATAACATCGAGCAAAATTTTCTGCATTTAAGCATTATATTCAAAACTTCGGAAAAAACTTATCAAACAGCATCCAGAGATTTCTGATGGGAGTTTTTATTAAATCAAAAGAACTTTGATAAATAGCAAGAAATCCAAAATGTAAAATTTTATTCCAACTAGAAAGCGAATTCCCTAATACGATTGGAAACCATTAAAAAAAACTTCAACATGGTTTGCTTTGTAGCAACGATCTTACCGCTGAATTATTGAAGGGTAAGGCTGCAAAATTTTAAATTTATATCAGGGAATGAGGAACCAAAATTTCACAAAAGTGCAACTGATATAGTTAATATCTATAAGATTCATAAACCAAAAGCTTTCCAAAATGTATAATTTTTTCTCTATTCAGATGTAAAAATAATTATTCAAAGTTCCAAGGACCAAATCCTTAGTCTCTACGAAAGCACACGATTAGAATAGATTGAATATACCTGAATTAGTCAACACAAGATCGTATATGATGTCACATAAGAAGCCATATAGATACTTCCCCGTTCAATATGTGGGTTATCGCCTCCACTTTATCATCTTATGTTGCATCATATACGATTTTGTGTTGACAAGTGTGTACAAGAAAACAAAATTCTAAGAGATCTTTTGAACGATTTTGTTATCCGTCCCCTAAACTGTCGCTGAGAGCGATGACCTATTCTCACTCCCTAAACCCATTATTATCCCCGATGACGGAAGTTATTCATATTACATTTTATGTGAATTCGCATACTTTTTTAAACCTATAAGATTTAAAGTATGCACTACTTCATACATCGTAACGCCCTGTCTGTAATGCATACAGTCCTAATACAGGTAGAATATACTTTTCAGAATTATCAGAAGATTATTTGTGAGAAACCATGAAGATAGAGTTGTCGCATGACACGTTTTGGTCTTCAAACGACAATGTCCTACAGGTCCCTACAGGTCCCTCAGGGCAATCTGTGATGTTCCGGAAGTGGCCAATGAAGTCTATTGCCCTCTAAAGAATCATCAGAAGACTATTCGTTAGAAACAATGAAGATAGACTTGCCGTATAAAACATTTTGATCTAGGTACAAACAGAAATGTCTCTTCGTACACGTTTCCCGGGGCACTTCGTAAGGTTCCGGAAGTGTCCAATGAGGTCTTTCACACCTTACAGTCAACGTTCACATGACAAGTTTTGAGCTAAAACCTAAAATGTTCTTCAAAAGCATTTGAAGTGGCCTTTAACCCCCGGTAATTTGACCGCTTTTAAATAATTTCTAATTCAAACCCCATTCCCCAACAAACAATTTCAGCTGAATAAGTCAGCTTTTTAGCCGAAGAAGACAATTTTTTGCCCAATTAGCGCTTCACTCGCCTCCAGATCGAAGTAGCCAACGCGTGTGGATGGCAGCAAATAAATTTCGCTGCCACAAATTTTCATTTGGTAGGTAGGTACTAGAAAATTTTGTCTTCTGTATTGGTCAAAATGGAGTTTTGGCGTGATGGTATCTTGCATACTTTATTATTCTCTAATTTAACACTCGAAGACGCGCGCTGTTATATTTTGTACAACACTAACGAAAAAACATCGCTCGCGGTACACAGCACGAGCGAGCCTGCATGAGCGTTCCAAAACCGCGCGCGTGCTGAACGGTTAAGTTAATCAAGGGGCTCAAATACCATGTGGACAGTTTAGGGGGAGGCTGGGGCTTATGACGAATGTCCACGGTTCATATAAATTTTTGATAATTCATATGAGCAAATGTCCACGCTGGAGAAGAATGGTATCAAAAACTGTTTTGGTCGACGTGGTATATGGGCCCTAAGAAATATTGCGTTACTACCTTCCTTGTGTAGTGGCCTCATGTAATTTTTCTGTGCTGCTTGTTCGAGAGTACTAGCGGTCATCAACTGCATCAATAAAAATATTTATATAATGAAACACATTGCTTCCAGGCCTAAACATGATTGCTGAACACTTGTTCAGTAGGACTGACATTGTAGAGAAACGAAATGGCACAACTACGCACAACTATGCCAAACAATCTTAGTGTAGTTCTGTTGGACACTTCCAGTTCGTTTAAGAACGACTTACGAAGCTGTAATGCATAAATTCATAGCTGCCGCCACCACTACGAATGGCATGCACCTTTTATATTTCAATTGATCTCTCATGCTCATTAATTTATAATTTTAAACCCAGGGTATTCAACTACAATATTTACATATCTCCGTATACTTATTTATGTTTTCATACATACATTTCTAAATAACTTCATACTACTCATAATTTCGTTTAGTCGTATTTTCATTGCAAATTATTTCGAATTTCTATGAGAAAAATACCCTAGGGAATTCTTTCGACTCGTCCTATGTTTTCACTGAAATCTCTTCTGATCTTTCTTAAATTTCAATGGAATTTCTTTGACATTTTTTTTACGAATTTTCAAAGAAAATTCTTATGAGTTCCCACAATATTTTTTTTATTTTTCAAATAATCCAAAAAGGCGTTTTACGAGACATTTGATGTTTTTCTCGTGTTTATCTGCTTTGATACTTTCCAGTAGAGTGTTTGTTTTGTTGAATAAAGCTGAGAATTGAAACGTTTCATCATTTATTATACAGCTTTTCTTTTTCGGTTTCTAGGAATTAAACAGTTTTTTTATACAGTTTACACAGTTTATTTTCAAGACATGTCGCAGAATTATTCATTCCATTGTATTATAAAAGAAAACATGAACGAAAAGTAAACTGTAGCAATCTGTCTTGTATTTTTTTCTTTGTTCATGAGGTTTTCAGTCCTGGGCTGGTTCACCTCAGAATCGTAAAATATCCTAAGGGCCTGCATTCAACGTTTTTGGCCTAAATACAATTGTTTTGCTCTTACCACGTTTATGCATCATTTGATTTCTAAGAATTTACAATATTTTTCAAATTGGATGGGTAAAATCAGAGTACTCTTCTCCCCTGGAAAGCGAGGGCTAGTTTGTATTATTGTATTTACGAACTTTCTTCTGGTAGGAGATTCTCTATTCATCCCGTGGATTCACATAAGTGTCTGTGCTTATGGAACCACTCCAACCATTTTTAGTCCTTCGTACAGAAGTTTGAATACTAACAATAATATAAATCATGATCAAATCGTTTGTCAGATATGACCAGTGCTACTAGCAGGTGCCTTGCTATAATAGATGGTAGTATCATCATCATCATCAATAAGCGCTTCACTCGCCTCCAATGTTTGTTGGGTATGCAGCAAGTATGCACATCGTTTGAATAAAAAATCGTTTAAACATCATTTAGCACGTGAGTTGGAAAATGGAAAGGAAAATAAAACATCGTGAAACGGAACGCAGAATCAAAACTAGCAAAAAGAGCCACCAGAAATTATTTTTTTCTGATGCCCATATGGTCACCCTAGAAGTTGCAAACTAAAAATGAGACCCGGTTACTTGAATGAAGTGCCATTCAAATTACTGGAGGTCGAAAATACAAATATTTGAACAATAATATGAACCGTTTGCTTAAGAAACTGAATATGTAACAATACAGTATGGTCCATAAAAAAATGCGAAAACATCAAAATTATAGTTAGGGGACCAGGGGGCATTATGAACACCCGGGGCAGATTGGACACCCCCAATATTCTTGTTAATTCAATCATTTTTTTTAATTTTAAATGCAGTGAACTCTATAATCCTTTCATAAACAACTAATTTATAGCGTAGAAGTCATTGTTTTATCTTCTTAGCGTATAAATTTGACAAAAAAGTTAAAATGTCCTCCAAATGATTAAAAATTATAAGTTTCACCTCCCATAAAATAAGCTTTACTTTACCATAGAGGATGATTTCTCAATTATTGATCATCCCACAGCAAAATTCTGTTATTTACAGTGCTCTGGCATATATTTGTGACAAGTTTCCTTGATTTTTACAAAATTTTCAACTGTTTTTAAATATGTCCACCTGTTGGGGCAAACTGAACACTCTATATGGGGGTAGAACTGACACCTTAAACATTAAAAAAGTAACCTCAAACTCATCGAACTAGGCTTTCATATCGTGCTATTTTCGTGTTATTATGGTGCGGAATTATAAATCGCTATAAAAGTTCCAGTACATTACATATATACCAAAGAATCATATATATACCATAGAAGTCGCTGAAAGTGTAACAAAAACGGAAGTGTTTTGTATAGATTTGGCAATCTCGTTGGCAAGTTGATCGGTACAACCCATTGGAAGGATTGGCGAAGCCAGTATGGTGGATAAGAGCATGCATAGATTATGCAATGTTTAGAGGAGAGACGATTGGGAAGGGGTCTTGCAATAAGTGTGAGGATCCATATAAAAAAATCATAAGCTTCATACAAAAAGTTCGACATACGACATGTATAAGGCCGGCTAAAAGTGGCAAATTTTTGGGATGATGATGATCCAAACACAATTTTAGGTGTCTCATACAAAAACATGACAGGAAGATGAACAAATTGGGTAATATTTTTGTTGGATGATCCATAAAATGGGTTACGATGGCATATAATCACGAGTAAGATAATTTTCTTCATATTTTATAAGGGTGGCCATACTGCCCCATGGGGGTGCCCCATGTTTTTTTATGATACGTTTGCTTACACACATATATATGAATAGTAGAAATAACCCTTTAATGTACAAAAACATAAGCTAAAAAATATTTTCGCATTTTTTTATGGGTCATACTGTATGTAACATTTTTTATTTGTTTCGATGTGCAAGTTTGTTTAAAAAAAATTGTTTTTGTTGTTTTATCGAAATGAATCTATGCATAGTTTCTGAAACAAATGATTCACATGATAATATCACACTTTATGCGTACACAAATCACGTAGTAAATGATAATACGGAGAAAAAAAATCTGTAGCACGTATTAGTTATTAGAAAAGCGATATATTTAGATACTTTTATAAAGGTAAAACTCAAAATAAGTGAAAAATGATATCCATGCAAACACTCAAATAGATACATAACAAAGCTTAATATGCATTTGAAAAAATATCATGTCTCTTCGTTATTACCAATTTTTTGATGGATTTTGATTTTCACAAAGAGATCTTTCGCAAAATTTAATTATTTCTGTAGTAATCGTAGTAATTCACACATATGAATGAAGTGCGCAATGTGTACAGTCAAGATCCCAAATTAAGGCGGAATATTGGAATGGCAAATCGTTGAATCACAGGGGAGCAAACAAGTCAAAGAAAAAATCATGGAGGTGCGCGGTACATTGTAGATTAGTGTCACGAGGGCGTTTTAGCTTGCAAAATCGTTAAGTGGTTCTTTTCTGCTTCGCTTCCACAACTAGGTCGCAGAGGGTCAGACCTCTGCATAAACGAGTATTGCTACTGCCAGTGTTGTTCAACTGAAGAACTTACCAGTACTTGAACGTTGAACATTGAGTCAATTAAAAAAATCAACTGGAACAGGTTATCAAGAAAAAAACATGTGCTTCATAAATATTTAATGACAATTTAGTGAATAAATAAAAGGCTAATATCAATTATACAATTTTTTCGACAAATAATTCAGATGAATGCAAACTAATAAACAAAACAACAACAGAGACATTATTTTTCAAATGCATACTGTGCTTAGAAGGAAACAGATTGAAAATGCACCTGGTGATAGAAGTAGAATAGAAAATACTATAAGACCCAGAACTGCGACTATCACTAAAAGAGCTATAATTATTCCTCTCCAATTCCTTTTTTCAGAAGAAGAAACTGTTAGCTCCTATATGAAAAGAAATATCAAAATAAAGATCATTATCACAGATGTAGATTACTTTGCACTAATACATTTTCGTCAGTCATTGATGAGTTTACCTCAAACTGTGAGTCCTTTTTGTTTCTAACATTTGCATGTCCAGTACTCTGAACTGTATTCATTATCGGACCTCTTTAACACGAGAAAAAAACTATCACTACCGACAAATTATACAATTCTTTTCGCTATATAAATTTTTCACGCGTATGTAAATGAATCTAAATTTCACGTAGCCAGGATAAACGCATAAAAACGACAATATTTTCATCACATCAAAACGGTTTTTTCACTTTAACGGGTTTCCTTAGCGTATTTGCAATATAAATGATACGTGCTTCCTTAGTTTATCTATAATATAACTAGTACGAATGTTTAAATGCTTTTAAAGTTTCGAATAATTTAACTATCTTCAAGTTTTTAAGGTGTAGAAAATATGTAGTTGAATTCAAACATCAACATAAACAACGAGTAAATTGTCATGCGTGTTAAAGGCTCTCAAGCGCGATAGGGAGTACGTTTAGTGGGAAAATGAGTACGACTGTTCTGTAATAAAATAAAATTAGTAAAATCAAGTAATTCAAAAGTAACTACAAATTTAAGAAACTATAAGATTAATATAGTTTTTTTATAATTGTTTTTGATCGAAATTCCTAAAGACAGCTATTTTTACTGCTACTTAGTGGCAGCAATCTATATAAATAAAAATTGGTTTAAATTCCCTTCCTTATCGAGTACTACCCATATTGCCTTCCTTTATTATTTCGAGAAGTTGAATTATTATTACTTTAGCATTTAGCATCACAAGTAATTTAGTTATTAAATCTTCAATTTGAAATATGCTTCCATGCTATTTAGAATGGGCAAAGTTTTGAAGGGAATCACTATTCATTATCCCATCATTGAAAGGGCTTCCTTGTAGCGCAGACGCCAAATATGTCAAACATATGTCCAGCACAATGTCAACATATCCAAACGCGACTACACAGTTTATATTCACTGCCATTATTTGTCGCTAACCGCAAGTAGGGTATAACTGTACTTAATATATCATTTTGAAATAAGACCAACTTGCGGTTAGCGGAAGCACCATAGAAGCCATGAGCATCCCAACTGTCGTCAAGTAATATGTAAGCTTGAGGAAGACATCACAGTAAAATTGTAAGCATCGTTACAGATTGCTGAAATATGACTCCAATCAGCCAACAAAATCGTATTTTTTAATACTGAATTTATATTGTGCGGAACAAGTGTCATTTGCTTGTTATTTCATGAAAATGACCCTGAGAGTTATCCACCGGATCTATACACGTGGTGCGCATGCCCTGGGCGCGCTAATTTGAATATTCGTGCATTCCACCAAGACGAAATGTAAATATGCAAAGTAAGGCTGGGGATACTTCGTCCGCAGGGGCCGAAAGTGTTTGCAATGAATCGCCTACTTTGAGCGGCACACTAGGAGTTAACTTTTGAAAATCAGTATGGCGAAAGGCATCTAAAGTTTAATATCTCGAAGATAATCACCTTAATCGAAAAAATATTTGGTAGGCGTAGTGGCAGGCACCTTCCTACATTACTGGTACCAAATAGGTTTTTGTGGAAAGTTCCTGCTGTTAATAAAACCTGCGTTAGATGTCTTTCCCCATACAAACTTTAGGTGGTTAACTCATGCTGGCTATTTTTGCATATACGTTAGCGCCTGGATAAGGCAGTGGCGGGTAGGAAACCAACCACTGTATGTGATTCATTAATATTTTATTTTCACTTAAGAAAATGGTTGCTAATTTTGGTTGCAAGTTAATTGCATAATTTCAGATTATCAGCCACGTTGTGAGCAAAAATAAAAATTTTTGAAAACTCAATTAAATATGTATAATGTTCTTGAATGTAATTGATTTCATTGCAATTTTCATAATAAATATTGATATGTTCAGCCATAACGCCTTCAGTTCATATTTTTCCGTTTTTTTTGGGGTGCCGACAACCGACCACTTTTTTTTCTAAACGGCATAAAATCAACACCTGGCAAAATTATTATTAAAGAATTTCTAATAGACAAAATAAATCAAACTTTTTCACCAGTTATTACCTTATGCCTATGAGCTTCCATTGGTAAGCAAATATCACAAATATGATCAATTGGGCAAAAGTTATGAACCAAGAACAATCGACAACCGACCACCTTCCCCTATACTTTATTACAAACTAGTTGACCCAGCAGACGTTACCCTGCATAGAAGGCGAAAATGCAAGCTGCTAATGCGAAATTTCCATACGAATTTTAGTTTTTCACGTTTTAATCAATTTTATTTGTGAGTTTTGCATGAGGAAACATCATATACACCCGTCGGAAACTACAACGAACAAATGTGCTGAAGGAATGAAAAAATCCATGGAACCGTTTTTGAGTTTTACGGATACGAACACAGACCATTTCATTTTTAATATAGGTACTATACAGATTGACCACTTGCTGGCGGGCCAGGAAATATTCGGTACATATTTTTTTAACATTTTCAAAATAACCAAAGTAATTTTTTTTTTCAGAATGGCATTTAGTTTTACAGAAAGGCTAAAAAATTTTTAAAGAAAAACTGAACATTAATCATTGCGTTTGACAATCTTTTTTGTGTGTTTTTATTTTCTTTTTCTTCTACGTAACACTTCTGACTTTGACTTGTATCCAATACTCGACGCATATTGATTTTACAATTGGTGATCGAATTTCGTAAGCAGAAAATGATGATCAACTATTACTTTTACTGCTTTCACCTTTCAAGAGTTGTTCACACAGATATGTACTTCTGAACAGAGGAAATATCTTACAAGAGATGTGTCTTTTTGAATTTTGGATTTGAGCTCGTTGTTGCATTGGAAGTCAATTATCTCCATTTGAAACATTCCAGGTGCATTATAGCATAGCATAGCATAGCATAGCATAGTTACGGTGTACTTCGTAGATTGGACACTAGTGATACTCATGTTTTTCTTTTGAAATCCTTATTCAGATTGCTATCAGAAATCAAGGTGGGTGTGGTCCTTGATTTCAATCTAGGATAAAAATCACAAAAGCATGAGGATTACTACTCCTGGCCACGCCCATCTTCACCGTAACTTGGGAGGGGAAGGAAGTGTTAGTGTAGTACTTACTTAACGAGAGGCCCCCGACTCAACGACACCCTCATAAGTACCACGGAGTTGGATATTGGGGAAGGTATTCGTTGGGTCAGGATTTGCCTGTAGCTGACAATGTGACCGTGGTAGATTTTACACCGTAACACACCACGCAAAGGTGTCTACCCAGCGTTACGGGGGGGATTTGAAACATTCCAGGTGCATTATTTACAAAAATTGTTCTCAAAAATTAGCGAATAGGCTTGAAAAATACTGTCGAAAGGCTTCGATTTGTTTGTTTTAATAGTTTGCATGGGTAGTACAGGTCTTAACAGGTTTTCCCAGGTCGATACCGGTAGTCGTTTCCTTCATTGGGATCGAAGCTGCTAATTCCTCTGTGATTTGAAGATGATCACAAATTCCTTTTATGAAGACTGCTACATGTGCCTTATTTTTTACATTAAGTATTTTGATCGATTGTGAGCAGGTAGAACCAGAAACAGGCTTTTTCACGTAACGTAGTTTACAAATCTTCTTTGAAGACTTTAACTCTTCACCGTGCTTTACGGGAAACTAATACTACTTAAGGAGGCTTTTTCTTTAGAGCACACGATATCACCAACAGCCGATATGCATTTTTAACAAGTTCTCCGTCCTGGAAAAAAATCATCCGTGAAAGTGTACTATACACATGTGGAAGTGTTGGCTTGAGAAATGGATTGCGAGTAATTTGACTATGCGTCCAATTTGGGAATCTCGAGCTCGTTCAGTAGCCGCTAGGTTGCGTAGGCCGACGGAGGTCCTTCGTAGCTTAGCTGGTTAAAGCAAAAGTTTAGCGTACTGTAGGGTCATGGGTTCGAGTCCCATCGAAGGGTACATTTTCCAAATCAATATCTTCCACATAACGTACATATTGGCATATGAGTTTCCACAACATTGTGAATTAATGTCCAAGTCGGGTGGTTTAATCCCCGGAAATAGGCAATTAACTTTGATTGAACTCATCCGTACTGCCAAAATCTCATTAACAGCAAAACTGTGCTACATTATTCGACTCCGTGCTTGCAGATTTTATTTTTTGATCAGTATTAACCTACTGTAACAGTATTTATGAATAAATAATAAAAAGGAGCTTCTCGAACCAGGTAGAAAAGCTTTCGGGCCGGTTATGAAGTATTTTTTTCTCATACGCCGCGGGCCACAAAAAATGGAGCCAAGGGTCGGATCCGGCCCGCGGGCCGTACGTTGGGCAGCCCTGTAACTATAGTAACGTAGTTACGACTTTATCAGTTGAAGGGTTGTTTTGTTACAGAATGGTTTATTGACAGCTTGATATATTGTACCCCGCATAAAAAAATATACTTCTCCTTAAGGTCACTCCTGACGGAATCCAAGTTTAAAAGTGCTCGCGTTTTCGGGGGCACACCACTCGATACGGAAGCAACGCACAACTGTCATTTTTATTATTTCACGCATGCTGCGACGCAGCAAAGCTAAATCAACAAAAATGACAGTTGTGCGCCGCGTCTGAATCGAGTGGTGTGCCGCCGAAAACGCGAGCACTTTGGAACTTGGATTCCGTCAGGAGTGACCTTAAGCGCCAGATTGCCGCCTAAGAAAAATATATCTGCAAAAAAAAGCAACCTTGATATTTTTGAAAATTTGGCCGCCACGTGGTGGATTATGGCGATGAATGCTTTGATAGCACGTGCTTTTTGTACTGCGGAGATATTATTTAAATCTTTGAGAACCTTGAGAAATGATAATAAAAGTTGTCATTTTGTTGCAAGGTAGAGTGGGGCAAGAGTGCGCGTGGGGTAAAAGTACGTTTTCGATTTTTGAAGTAATTAAAAAAGATAAACTAGCAGCACTGCATCAGTTTTACAGGTATTCTGGCCAACTTTTGTCATGTGTAATTGTGAACGATTTGAATAAACAATAGGGGAGATACGGAGTTAGATATGTTTAGGTCATTTTGCTAAAAATAATTGTGTTCCCGCAACTAGTATTTCATTACCATATATACCATCAATCAGGTGAACATTACACCATTTCGATAACCTATTGCATAGAGCACTTTATGGTGCAGAACACCAATCCGGTTGGTTTTCCAAGAAGTGAAAACCATTACTTGAATAAATTTTGGGACTGTGGGGTAACAGAACGCAGGAACGGGTGGGACAAGAGTACACCCGATTCTGTTCTTACACGGATTTTTTTTACACGGCCGTGTAAAAAAAACCCATACAAAATTTTTGCAAAGTTGCTCCATTTTGCATGATTCGTCGAGAAATCATAAAACTTTTTTACACGGATTTTCAGATTTTGAACTGAAAACTTTTTTTACACGGAACGCATCCCCCGTGTAAAAAAAGAATCGGGTGTACACATTTCATTTCATTTATTCAGACTAAGGCCGAAGTGGCCTGTGCGGTATATAAGAGTCTTCTCCATTCGGCTCGGTTCATGGCTTCACGTCGCCAATCACGCAGTCTACGGATGGTCCGCAAGTGATCGATCCACCTTGCCCGCTGCGCACCTCGCCTTCTTGTGCCCGTCGGATCGTTGTCGAGAACCATTTTCACCGGGTTACTGTCCGACATTCTGGCTACGTGCCCGGCCCACCGCAGTCGTCCGATTTTCGCGGTGTGAACCATGGATGGTTCTCCCAACAACTGATGCAGCTCGTGGTTCATTCGCCTCCTCCACGTACCGTCCGCCATCTGCACCCCACCATAGATGGTACGCAGCACTTTCCTTCCGAAAACTCCAAGTGCGCGTTGGTCCTCCACGAGCATCGTCCAGGTCTCGTGTCCGTAGAGGACTACCGGTCTAATGAGAGTTATGTAGATTGTCAGTTTGGTACGGCGGCGAACTCTATTCGATCGGAGCGTCTTGCGGAGTCCAAAGTATGTACAATTTCCAGCCACTATGCGTCTCCGAATTTCTCTGCTGGTATCATTTTCGGCAGTCACCAGTGAGCCCAAGTACACAAATTCTTCTACCACCTCGATTTTGTCACCACCGATGCAAACTCGCAGTGGGTGGCTCACATTGTCTTCTCTTGAACCTCCTCCTATCATGTACTTCGTCTTCGACGTGTTGATGACTAGTCCGATCCGCTTGGCTTGCTCTTCGTATTACCCCTTCCAAAGCGATGTTGAATAGCAGACACGAAAGACCATCACCTTGCCGTAACCCTCTGCACATCACCCGATCCATCGTCGCTTTGATCAACCGTTTCAGTTTATCCGGAAATCCGTGTTCGTGCATTAGCTGCCATAGCTGGTCCCGATCGATTGTATCATATGCGGCTTTGAAGTCGATGAAGTGGGCACGTTGTATTCGCGGCGGTTCTGCAGTACTTGGCGAATGGCGAACACCTGGTCCGTGGTGGAGCGTTCGCCCATAAAACCCGCCTGGTACTGCCCCACGAATTGGTGCTAGTCGAGTACACATTATTATTTTTATTTATTCAGACTAAGGCCGAAGTGGCCTGTGCGGTATATAAGAGTCTTCTCCATTCGGCTCGGTCCATGGCTACACGTCGCCAACCACGCAGTCTACGGAGGGTCCGCAAGTCATCTTCCACCTGATCGATCCACCTTGCCCGCTGCGCACCTCGCCTTCTTGTGCCCGTCGGATCGTTGTCGAGAACCATTTTCACCGGGTTACTGTCCGACATTCTGGCTACGTGCCCGGCCCATCGCAGTCGTCCGATTTCCGCGGTGTGAACGATGGATGGTTCTCCCAACAGCTGATGCAATTCGTGGTTCATTCAGTCGAGTACACATGTGAATTTTGAATGAAGAGCTGTCGAATGACTGGTTTTTGTGCTTAAACTAAAATGTCCCCTTCCACAGGTTCCTCGCGGCCAATCCGTAGGTCCTGGAAGAGGTCAGAGCTGTCAATGGACTATTTTATATTCATACTTCGCTTCTTGATGATGGTTTTGGTGCTAAGACTTAAATGTATCCATTCACAGGTTCCCCGGGGTCAATCCATAGGTCCTGAAAGCGGTCAGAGCCGTCGATTGACCATTTTATATTCGTACTTCGCTTCCTGATCAAAAACCATGAAAAAAGAGCCGTCAAATGACAGGTTTTGGTGCTAAAACTAAAACGTCCCCTTCCATAGGTTCCCCGGGCCAATCCGTAGGTCCTGGAAGCGGTCAGTGCCTTCAATGGACCATTTTATATTCATACTTCGCTTCCTGATCGAAAACCATGAAAAAAGAGCCGTTGAATGACTGGTTTTGATGGTAAAACTAAAATGTCCCCTTCCACAGGTTCCCTGGGGTCAATCCGTAGGTCCTGGAAGCGATCAGAGCCGCCAATTGACTGTTTTATATTCATACTTCGTTTTATATTCATACTTCGCTTCCCCAATGTCCCCATCCACAGGTTCCCCGGGGGCATCCCAGCGACTCCAGGATCCGTTTATTCGATTGGTTTTTCATTCTTGACACATTAGAAGCTTTCTGGAATAAAATCATAGTGGACGATCTATCAAAAAGCGAGATTCAAATGAAGTTGTGGCCTGACCCCTTTGATAAGTATCGATCGGAACCTATTATAAAGAAATGGCCATATCTTACTTGATTCTGGGACGATTCCAAATCTCAATATATGGTTCCAATCGGCAAGAACCCTACTTAATTTGTAATTACCAATATTATTCAATTTTTAACCACAACTTCTCCTAATATCCACCTCAAATTTACGGGTTTGAACCTACCTCCGAAAAACCCGACTTATCTCCGGAATCTGGTGGCCATAGTCGGTTCCTTAGCATACCGTCAAACTGCATTAGTTTTCTAGTTCAGGCATGCCTGAATTGCCAACATCGGATGATAACTATAATAGTTACAACCTGGGTGGTGCGGATAGAATCGATTTGGTTGTCAAACTGAAGCCAAAATTTTCTATTGTGCCTGAGCCAAACATTGAAGATTGTGGTTATGTTCGTTTTAGATCTTACATTGAGAAGTATTGTTATTATGCGGGGAAAAAATAAAAATAAGCTTAGTTTGAGTTTTGCATTTTTTGTAATTAATATATTCACATTATATTTCGAGTGGATAATTAGTAGGAATGCAACCAAAAAGCACTCGTTACGAGATTTCTCGAGATTCTGTAGCTGAGTGGAGCAGGAATGTATGTAAACCATCGTAAAGTCATGTAGAGTCTCGCGCATTCGTGCGCCTTCATGCAGCATGGAAAGCGAAATTTGAAGAGCGGAAAATGTTTGACAGCCGGAGAACTGCAAAATAATTCTGCTTATAGGATTGAGTTCAAATTTTCCCGCTACTCGCTTGAGAGCAGACAGGCGGCTCTATCCGCAGCACCCAGGTTACAACACATCTAATTTTACCCAAAATTTGCCTACTCCACTTATTTGTCGACCCCTGTATCCCTGTATGTCTCTCACTACATCCCGATCTTTAAGATAACGCTTTAAGATCTATCTAAACTTCAGTCCAAGGGCTAGAATTGAAAGATGGTTACTATGGCTGCCAACAGCTGCCAACGTTCAGATTCATGGTTGTCTAGAAGGGGTGAAGGGTTATCTGACATCGGTGGTTGGTTGTCACATTTAGCGACTCGGCAATAAGAATCAAACGTAAATCGATAAATAACTACTACGTAGTCAGGTAAAACATAAGATTTAGAGTATGACAGAGATATCGAAGAAACTATCTGATTGATCTGAGAAACCGCTATGATAAATATATCGGTAAGTACTGAGGCTTCTAAAATAATCATAATAATAATAATAATAATAATAATGATAAGGTGGGAGCTCAGGTGAAATACCCTGGGCGTCCATGAAAAACCACCATTTCGAGTAGGTGGGAGCTGAAGGCCCAATTCCTAAGCACCAATGAAAAACCACCCTCGGGCGAGCACTGGCGCTTGAACCTAGCTATTTAGCACTGTAAAGAATTAAATAACTTTACAGAACCCGTAGCTTCCGGGAATGAAAGCACACCCAAATATGGAGTTACGCTCAAGAAGAATACCACCCATGCGATTGCCCGAGGAGGGAGCCCCTACTGGAGCTGGTCCTGGAACGGGGGACAGAGCGAGCGGCCAGCGGCTAGAGGAAGGAGAGGTGCAACAGCGACCCTCTAGTCATCGGGCTCAGCCCGTGCCGACAAGGCAAAACAGAAACGGCAGCAGAAGAAATCACCAAGGCAATGCTGCACCTGCTGATGTTGCTGTGGTTGATCGACGTCAATCACTCACGTTAGCGGGCTTCGATTGGTTTTTCATTCTTGACACATTAGAAGCTTTCTGGAATAAAATCATAGTGGACGATCTATCAAAAAGCGAGATTCAAATGAAGTTGTGGCCTGACCCCTTTGATAAGTA
Source organism: Armigeres subalbatus (assembly GCF_024139115.2). Lineage (NCBI taxonomy): Eukaryota > Metazoa > Arthropoda > Insecta > Diptera > Culicidae > Armigeres > Armigeres subalbatus. Next base: position 150,099,907 of record NC_085139.1, read on the forward strand.
TCGATCGGAACCTATTATAAAGAAATGGCCATATCTTACTTGATTCTGGGACGATTCCAAATCTCAATATATGGTTCCAATCGGCAAGAACCCTACTTAATTTGTAATTACCAATATTATTCAATTTTTAACCACAACTTCTCCTAATATCCACCTCAAATTTACGGGTTTGAACCTACCTCCGAAAAACCCGACTTATCTCCGGAATCTGGTGGCCATAGTCGGTTCCTTAGCATACCGTCAAACTGCATTAGTTTTCTAGTTCAGGCATGCCTGAATTGCCAACATCGGATGATAACTATAATAGTTACAACCTGGGTGGTGCGGATAGAATCGATTTGGTTGTCAAACTGAAGCCAAAATTTTCTATTGTGCCGGAGCCAAACATTGAAGATTGTGGTTATGTTCGTTTTAGATCTTACATTGAGAAGTATTGTTATTATGCGGGGAAAAAATAAAAATAAGCTTAGTTTGAGTTTTGCATTTTTTGTAATTAATATATTCACATTATATTTCGAGTGGATAATTAGTAGGAATGCAACCAAAAAGCACTCGTTACGAGATTTCTCGAGATTCTGTAGCTGAGTGGAGCAGGAATGTATGTAAACCATCGTAAAGTCATGTAGAGTCTCGCGCATTCGTGCGCCTTCATGCAGCATGGAAAGCGAAATTTGAAGAGCGGAAAATGTTTGACAGCCGGAGAACTGCAAAATAATTCTGCTTATAGGATTGAGTTCAAATTTTCCGCTACTCGCTTGAGAGCAGACAGGCGGCTCTATCCGCAGCACCCAGGTTACAACACATCTAATTTTACCCAAAATTTGCCTACTCCACTTATTTGTCGACCCCTGTATCCCTGTATGTCTCTCACTACATCCCGATCTTTAAGATAACGCTTTAAGATCTATCTAAACTTCAGTCCAAGGGCTAGAATTGAAAGATGGTTACTATGGCTGCCAACAGCTGCCAACGTTCAGATTCATGGTTGTCTAGAAGGGGTGAAGGGTTATCTGACATCGGTGGTTGGTTGTCACATTTAGCGACTCGGCAATAAGAATCAAACGTAAATCGATAAATAACTACTACGTAGTCAGGTAAAACATAAGATTTAGAGTATGACAGAGATATCGAAGAAACTATCTGATTGATCTGAGAAACCGCTATGATAAATATATCGGTAAGTACTGAGGCTTCTAAAATAATCATAATAATAATAATAATAATAATAAATATGTGGGAGCTCAGGTGAAATACCTGGGCGTCCATGAAAACCACCATTTCGAGTAGGTGGGAGCTGAAGGCCCAATTCTAAGCACCAATGAAAAACCACCCTCAGGCGAGCACTGGGGCTTGAACCTAGCTATTTAGCACTGTAAAGAATAAAATAACTTTACAGAACACGTAGCTTCCAGGAATGAAATCATACCCACACATGGAGTTACGCTCAAGAAAAATACCACCCATGCGATTGCCCGAGGAGGAGCCCCTACTGGAGCTGGTCCTGGAACGGGGGACAGAGCGAGCGGCCAGCAGCTAGAGGAAGGAGAGGTGCAACAGCGACCCTCTAGTCATCGGGCTCAGCCCGTGCCGACAAGGCAAAACAGAAACGGCAGCAGAAGAAATCACCAAGGCAATGCTGCACCTGCTGATGTTGCTGTGGTTGATCGACGTCAATCACTCACGTTAGCGGGCCGCCGACGGCAACGAATCATGTGGACAAGGGAGATGAATCAGTACGTGATCCGTTGCTACTACGTTTGCACCAGGATGGAGACGGATATGTCCGGCAGACCGGCGATGCTGGAGATGGACCAGAACAAATTGTACACACGCCAGAGAGCTATTATGTCACATAATATGCTGACTCCAGTAGACGTAGAGTACATCAAGCGGGAAGTGCAGAGGGAACTAGGAGAGGAGGAGGAGGCAAGATCGAGCGATACGTCGAGAAGGAGTTCTGTTGGGTTGGATGCATCAATCGCAAGTAACCGTCGCGATTCGATTGCACCCGCCGCTCCAGGACCAACAGTGGAATTGCAACGACAGCAATTGATGGATGAACTAGCTAATCATATGGGCACAGCAGTTACACAGTTCCGTGGGACAGACCCCATGTCCCGACACCGGATACCCAAGTTGCAGTACTCCTATCGGTTGACGAGTACAGTAAGCATCCTTAACCAGGATATTTTGCCACAGTACTTGGAAACCGTGGAGAACCTTGAGGAGCTGCAATTTATCGTGTATTCGGCTGCAGTGGCTGTTGTAAGAACGTTGGGATTGCGAACGCGCCCACAAGGTGAGAGTGATGGACGCGCACGCCCCAAAGCACGAAAACCCGCGTGGATGCGACGTCTGGAGACCCGCATCGTCACACTGCGGTCAAAGGTTGGTCGATTAACACAGTACAAGCAGGGGAATCGATCAACCAGGCTAGTTCGGAATGTTGCTGAAATTGTGAAACCCACAGAACTCCGTGATCTCACCGAGGCGAACATAACTGAGATCCTCGACACCCATGTACAGCGGTTGAGTGCTCTTGCTAAACGACTGCGACGTTATGGAGAATGTTTGAAGCGTAAGGAGCAAAATTGAATGTTCATCATCAACGAAAGGGAGTTCTACCACCACATCCGAAACGACAAATCCGACTTTGGCGAGGGCCTTTCGGAGATTGGAGTAGCCACGCAGTTTTGGTCCAATCTATGGGAGAACTCCGTCATACACAACGGCGATGGGGTGTGGATGGCAGAAGAAGAGCGATATTGTGGTGGAATTGGAGACATGATTACTATTAACGTGACCGCCCAAGACATACGTGAGGCTACTCGGTATACCAGGAATTGGGCTGCACCAGGACCCGATTTTGTGCATAATTTCTGGTATAAAAAACTCACAACGGTCCACGGGCGGATGGCGGAATGCTTCAACACGGTACTAAATAACCCCGGGCAGCTACCGGAATTCATCACTAGGGGTGTCACTTATCTTCTGCCGAAGGATCGGAACACTTTGAACCCAGCCAAGTACAGACCAATAACGTGCCTTTCGAGTCTGTACAAAGTGCTGTCATCGGTAATAGCGAGGAGGGTGCAGAACCATTGCGACGTCAACAACCTGATGACCGAGGAACAAAAAGGTTGTCGACGTAACACACGAGGCTGCAAGGATCAGGTCATCATTGATGCAGTCGTTGTTGGGCAGGCCACCCACAAGCAAAGAAACCTGAGCATGGCGTATATCGACTATAAAAAGGCATACGACTCAGTACCTCACTCGTACCTTCTTAAGGTACTGCAGTTGTATAAGATAGACGGTAACGTCATCAGGCTAATGCAGCACGCTATGGGGATGTGGAGCACATCCCTACACATTACCGACGGAGAAAAGGTGTTACGGTCCAGGACTCTCAGCATCAGGAGGGGCATTATTCAAGGCGATACCTTTAGTCCTCTATGGTTTTGCCTTGCCATGAACCCTCTTAGCAGAGCACTCAACCAACACAACTATGGCTATCATTTGAAGGGTGGGGAAAGGAGTACAAACATTACCCACACCTTCTTTATGGACGACTTGAAGCTGTTTGCGGAATCTGTGGAGAAGCTGCACCAATTTCTGCGGCTTGTAACGGTATTCAGCAACGACATCCGGATGGAGTTTGGTATCGATAAATGTCGATCTATACATCTACACCGGGGTCACCTGGTGGATGCCGACAGTTTCCGCGTCAACGAACAGGAGGAGATTCGAAACATGGTTGAAGGCGAAAAGTACAAGTTCCTAGGTTTCCTGCAACTGAAAGGAATTCGCCATACGACGATCAAGAAAGAGCTGCAGGAAAAGTTCTTGCATCGTGTCAACGGTATTTTGAAGAGCCTCTTGTCGGCCGGCAACAAGGTGAAGGCGATAAACACGTTTGCTGTGCCCTTGTTAACATACAGTTTCGGGGTGGTGAAGTGGACCAAGACTGACTTGGAGGCGTTAGAACGAGCAGTACGAGTGGCGTTCACTAAGCATCGCATGCGCCATCCAAAATCGTCCATTGAGAGAGTCACCCTGCCACGTACAGTAGGAGGAAGAGGCGTCACCGATATACAAACACTATGTGTTTCCCAGATCCAGCAGTTGCGAAGATACTTCGTGGAAAGCCAAAACCGCCACGAAATCTATCGCGCTGTGTGTGAAGCTGACCACGGATTCAGTGCCCTGCATCTGGCGCAGGAGGACTATCAGCTGAATTGCGACATCAAATCTGTCGACGAGATGATCGCATCGTGGAAGCAGAAAGAGTTGCATGGGACTCCCCCATCAACTGGAGCTGGAATATATCGACAAAGCGGCGTCGAATACGTGGCTGGTGCGGGGTGAACTCTTCTCGGAAACAGAAGGATTCATGGTAGCCATCCAGGACCGGGTAATTGCGACGAAGAACTATCGGCACTATATATTGCACGAAAACGTGGAGGACCGCTGCAGGAAGTGCAATTCAGTAGGAGAGACGATCGAACATATCGTGTCCGGGTGTTCAGCCTTAGCTGATTCAGCCTATCTCGGTCGTCATAACGAAGTAGCCAAGATTGTGCACCAACAGCTTGCTTTAAAGCACAACTTGGTTAACCAGTTTGTCGCCTACTACAAATATGTGCCTGTCCCGGTTCTGGAAAATAGTTTCGTGAAGCTGTACTGGGATCGCGAGATCATAACGGATGTCCTCATTCGTGCCAATCGGCCCGATATTGTGGTCTACGACAAAAGGATGAAGCGGGTAACCCTCATCGACATTGCTGTACCGCTAGACCATAATGTCCAAACAACATTCTCCAACAAGATAACGAAGTACCACGACTTGGCGGAGGAGTTGAAGCAGATGTGGCGCCTGGAGGACGTGCGTATAATTCCGGTTGTTATCTCAGCAACCGGAATCGTCCCGAAATCTCTTCTGAGATCCTTAGGAGAGCTGGAACTATCTCATAACCTCCATAGCATCCAAAAGACAGTGGTTCTTGGAACTTGCAGCATCGTAAGAAGATTCCTGAACCACCATAACTAATACATCCGGTGCAAACGTTTATTATAGGATTTTAAGTCAACCGGCGAATGAGATCCACAGAGCCTAATCCCCTTTGACATTCAGATTGCCCGGGGTAGGTGAAAATTCCCAGCACGCTTGCTGAGGAAGTGCCAAAACTCTATAATAATAAATATGTGGGAGCTCAGATGAAATACCCTGGGCGTCCATGAAAAAACCACCATTTCGAGTAGGTGGGAGCTGAAGGCCCAATTCCTAAGCACCAATGAAAAACCACCCTCGGGCGAGCACTGGCGCTTGAACCTAGCTATTTAGCACTGTAAAGAATTAAATAACTTTACAGAACCCGTAGCTTCCGGGAATGAAAGCACACTCAGATATGGAGTTACGCTCAAGAAGAATACCACCCATGCGATTGCCCGAGGAGGGAGCCCCTACTGGAGCTGGTCCTGGAACGGGGGACAGAGCGAGCGGCCAGCGGCTAGAGGAAGGAGAGGTGCAACAGCGCTCCTCTAGTCATCGGGCTCAGCCCGTGCCGACAAGGCAACACAGAAACGGCAGCAGAAGAAATCACCTAGGCAATGCTGCACCTGCTGATGTTGCTGTGGTTGATCGACGTCAATCACTCACGTTAGCGGGCCGCCGATGGCAACGGATCATGTGGACAAGGGAGATGAATCAGTACGTGATCCGTTGCTACTACATTTGCACCAGGATGGAGACGGATATGTCCGGCAGACCGGCGATGCTGGAGATGTTCAATGAGAGGTTCCCTCGGTTTGCACCCCAGCTTGACCAGAACAAGTTGTACACACGCCAGAGAGCTATTATGTCACATAATATGCTGACTCCAGAAGACGTAGAGTACATCAAGCGGGAAGTGCAGAGGGAACTAGGAGAGGAGGAGGCAAGATCGAGCGATACGTCGAGAAGGAGTTCTGTTGGGTTGGATGCATCAATCGCAAGTAACCGTCGCGATTCGATTGCACCCGCCGCTCCAGGACCAACAGTGGAATTGCAACGACAGCAATTGAAGGACGAACTAGCTAATCATATGGCACAGCAGTTACACAGTTCCGTGGGACAGACCCCATGTCCCGACACCGGATACCCAAGTTGCAGTACTCCTATCGGTTGCCGAGTGCAATAAGCATCCTTAACCAGGATATTTTGCCACAGTAGTTGGAAACCATGGAGAACCTTGATGAGCTGCAATTTATCGTGTATTCGGCTGTAGTGGCTGTTGTAAGAACGTTGGGATTGCGAACGCGTCCACAAGGTGAGAGTGATGGACGCGCACGCCCCAAAGCACGAAATATCAAACGACATCCTGATGATCCGCAACATCCAAAGCCGGACAGTCGTCGTCCGGAAAAAAGCGGGAACCCCGGAAATGGCGACTAAAGTTCTGCAAGTGAACCTCCACCATGCTGAGAGCGCCACGGGTGTGCTCTGTCGGAGGTTCACCAAAGAGAATTTAACCGTGGCCCTCATTCAAGAGCCATGGGTCAATAAATCCAGAATACAAGGTATTCCACAACACTCATGTAAGTTGGTATATGATGACAGCCAGCTTTCTCCTAGAGCGGCTATTTTATGACATAACAACTGTAAATACTTTCCAATTTCAGAATTCATAAAAAGGGACATCGTAGCGGTCAGGATGGAGGTACCTTCCGCCAGAGGGAGTAGAGAGATCTTGGTGGTCTCGGCATACTTCCCAGGTGACGTGGACGAAATCCCTCCTCCAGAAATAGTTGCGCTCGTAGCCCACAGCCACCGACACAACATCCCCTTCGTCATAGGGTGCGACGCAAATGCACATCACACCGTATGGGGAAGTACCAATATAAACACCAGAGGTGAGTACCTGTTACAGTTTCTCTCTTCCAAGAACATTGACATTTGTAATGTTGGTGACAAGCCCACGTTTGAAAACTCCATTCGTCAGGAAGTTTTGGACTTGGCTCTATGTAGTCGGTCTATCTCTGATAAAATAAAAAACTGGCATGTTTCTGAAGAAATATCAATGTCAGACCATAAACACATCATCTTCGAATGGGAAGCAGGTCTAACGATGGAAAAACGTTTAAAGATCCTAAGAAAACTGATTGGGAATCCTACTCAGCTATCCTACGATCCGAAGAGTACATCATAGAAAGTCACATCAAGTCCATAACACAATTGGAAGATGCGTCCAAATCCATTAAAAACAAAATCCTTAACGCCTACCAAGAGAGCTGTCCAACTAAATCAACTAGAGACGTTCCATGGTGGAATAAAACTCTTGAGAAGCTTAGGAAAACTGCGCGTAGGGAGTTCAACCGTGCTAAGCGAACCAGCGATTGGAGCCTATACAGAAAGGCCCTGACGAACTACAACAAAGAAATAAGGTCAGCCAAACGGAAATCGTGGATTCTAATGTGTGAATGCATAGAGAATACACCCGTAGTGGCCAGACTCAAAAACTCTTTCAAAGACCACTCCAATGGTGTGGGTAGCCTCGAAAGACGGATGGTTCGATTACTGTAGAGCCTAGCGATACACTGAGCGAATTGTTAAAGATCCACTTCCCTGATTCAATCCCTGAGTCGAGCATCGGCGACCAAGGCACTGGAATTGCTGTCTCAGATCCACAAGAGATCCAATCATGGGTTTCTGGATCTAAAAAAGACGCAATAAAGGTTGCAAAGGAAGCTTTCACTCGGGCCAGGGTTGAGAGGGCTGTGAGATCTTTCGAGCCATTTAAGTCTCCTGGCATGGATGGAATATTCCCAGCGTTGATCCAAGAAGAGGAGAGAAAACACTGGTTCCACCCTTGGTTGAGATTTTTAAGGCGAGTCCGATTTTGGGGCACATACCTAACGATTGGCGTCAAATCCGGGCTGTCTTCATTCCGAAGGCAGGCAAGAGAGATAAAACCAACCCCAAAGCATTCAGGCCGATAAGTTTATCCTCTGTAATGCTCAAAATTATGGAAAAGGTACTATGCGAGTACATAAATCACAAATTTATGAAAGCAATGCCTTTGTCAAAAAACCAATTCGCTTATCAAAGTGGAAAATCTACGATCTCGGCACTACATACGGTAGTTCAAAAATCGAAAAACACTTAATGCAAAAGAAATTGCTCTTGTAGCATTTCTTGATATTGAGGGCGCATATGATAACGCTTCTTATTCGTCTATAGGGTCAGCAATGTTGAGGAGAAAATTCGACCCATGCATTGTTACCTGGGTACATGCTATGCTAGCTAATCGGAAAATCTCCTCTGAGCTTAGCGGTTCATACATCACTGTTAAAGCAACAAGGGGGTGTCCGCAAGGCGGAGTGCTTTCTCCTTTGTTGTGGTCACTGGTGGTGGATGAGCTTCTAGACAGCTTAGAGAGAAGAGGCTTCGAAGTGGTTGGATATGCTGATGACGTTGTCATTATTGTACGAGGCAAATTCGAAAGTGTTATCGTGGAAGAATGCAATCTGCCCTAAATCACACTTTTTCCTGGTGTCAAAAGTATCAACTAGGCATAAATCCTACAAAAACTTCCATTATCCCTTTCACCAAACGGAGAAAGGTACAACTGAAACCCTTTTCTTGAATCAAAACACAATTAGTTTATTCAAGTGAAGTAAAATATCTAGGTGTCATACTCGACGCAAAGCTTAATTGGAACTCTCATCTCCAATCAGTTGTGCAGATAGGTCTCAATACACTTTGGGTTTGTTCAAAAACCCTTGGTAAAAGATGGGGCCTAAAACCAAGTATGGTCATGTGGATATATAAAACCATTGTCCGTCCCAGGACAACTTACGCTTCCCTTGTCTGGTGGCCTAAAACTAATGAGGCTGCTGCAAGGGCTAAGCTCAACAAAATCCAACGCACCGCTTGCATAGCCATCACTGGTGCAGTTCGTAGTACACCCACTTTGGCCCTAGACGCAATGCTTCACCTGCCCCGGTTAGATCAATTCATAAAGCTGGAAGCGGAAAAAAGTGCTCTAAGGTTAAAGAGAACAAAAACACTGCTGTCGGGAGACCTTACGGGTCACCTCAGCATATTAAATGAATTTGCCATAAATCCCGCAATAGGAATTTGTAGTGACTGGATGGAAACGGTAGTCAATTATGACTTACCTTACGATGTGTTCATTCCTTCCCGCCAGGAGTGGGAAGGAGGTGGACCCAACGTTCCAACAGGCTCTATACATTTCTTCACAGATGGTTCGAAAATGAATAATCTGACAGGATCCGGAATCTATGGCCCTACAACAAAATTTATGTCCACTTAGGACAGTGGCCCACAGTATTTCAGGCGGAAATATATGCAATATTAGAATGCGTGTTATTATGCCTGAGGAGAAAGTATAGATTTGCAAAATATGTATTTTCTCTGACAGCCAAGCGGCACTTAAGTCGCTTAATAACTACACTTGTAACTCAAAGCTAGTGTGGGAATGCATTCTGGCTTTGAAAAACTTATCCATACGCAATCGAGTCTACCTATATTGGATCCCCAGGTCATACGGGTCTAGAGGGAAACGAGATTGCTGATGAGCTAGCCAGGAATGGATCTAATGAAAGGTTCATTGGCCCTGAGCCCTTCTGCAGGATCTCAGACTGCTCTGTAAAAATGGAACTGAACAAATATATGGTCAGTCAAATCACATCAAACTGGAATGCACTTCCCCATACGAGCCAATCCAAAAGGCTCGTAACGATTAACCCCAAGAAAACCCAACAACTATTAGGTCTCAACAAAAGGGATCTCAACATCTACACCGGTCTAATAACTGGACACTGCCCTGCAGATACCATCTACAAAAGATCGGAGCAATCCAAACCTCAAATTGCCGCTTCTGTGACGAGGAGAGAGAAACATCAGAACACATCCTCTGCTATTGCAGTGCACTCACCCAACGTAGGTTCAGTTCTCAGCAAGCCCTTTTTAGGGCCTGCTGACATATGGATCTTATCCCCCAAGGACGTGGTTGGCTTCATAAAGCTAGTCTCGCCAGAATGGGGGAGTCACATACTGTAACTCAGGATCTCTATTCATCAATAATAGATGGTCTTGAGTTCAGTCGATACCAAGGTATCTCAGTGACAAACATGTTACTGAAATAACTTGCGTATTTCACAGCAAAAGGGTATATCACAATAGTCCTAAAATCTGGACGCAGTGATCTTCATCCGACAAACGAGGAAAAAAAAAAGCACGAAAACCCGCGTGGATGCGACGTCTGGAGACCCGCATCGCCACAATGCGGTCAAAGGTTGGTCGATTAACACAGTAAAAGCAGGGGAATCGATCAACCAGGCTAGTTCGGAATGTTGCTGAAATTGTGAAACCCACAGAACTCCGTGATCTCACCGAGGCGAACATAACTGAGATCCTCGACACCCATGTACAGCGGTTGAGTGCTCTTGCTAAACGATTGCGACGTTATGGAGAATGTTCGAAGAGGAAGGAGCAAAGCCGATTTTGGCGAGGGCCTTCCGTAGATTGGAGAAGTCACGCAGTTTTGGTTCAGTCTATGGGAGAACCCCGTCATACACAATGGCGATGGGGTGTGGATGGCAGAAGAAGAGCAATATTGTGGTGGAATTGGAGACATGACCGCTATCAACGTGACCGCCCAAGACATACGTGAGGCTACCCGGAACACCAGGAATTGGGCTGCACCAGGATCCGATTTTGTGCATAATTTCTGGTATAAAAAAAACTCACAACGGTCCACGGGCGGATGGCGGAATGCTTCAACACGGTACTAGATAAACCCGGGCAGCTACCGGAATTCATCCCTAGCGGTGTCACTTATCTTCTGCCGAAGGATCGGAACACTTTGAACCCGGCCGTACAGACCAATAACGTGCCTTTCGAGTCTGTACAAAGTGCTGTCATTGGTAGTAGCGAGGAGGGTGCAGAACCAACCAACCTGATGACCGAGGAACAAAAAGGTTGTCGACGCAACACACGAGGCTGCAAGGATCAGGTCATCATTGATGCAGTCGTTGTTGGGCAGGCCATACACAAGCAAAGAAACCTGAGCATGGCGTATATTGACTATAAAAAGGCATACGACTCAGTCCCTCACTCGTACCTTCTTAAGGTACTGCAGTTGTATAAGATAGACGGTAACGTCATCAGGCTAATGCAGCACGCTATGGGGATGTGGAGCACATCCCTACACATTACCGATGGAGAAAAGGTGTTACGGTCAAGGACTCTCGGCATCAGGAGGGGCATATTCCAAGGCGATATCTTGTAACCTACCCTCTTTGCTTGGCGGCTGTAGGCACCATTGCCTTCGCGGATCGAGTATCTGATTATGCTCACAGCCTCGCCAACCGACAAAGAAGTCTGAGTCAAATGCAGTAATATTGTCAGATCACTACACTACATCAAACATAACAACAGAACAACGTTCGTCATCGGGTTGATCGTTGTTGACCGTCGATCAACTGCGCCGCATGCCTCATAGCATGCCCCGCTGGGCGCAAGCTGCTTTCCCAGGCCAATTTAAATTCGACCTGATATCATGCACTAACAGTTGACCACTCCACTCACCGCCATACGAGAAAAGGGATATTTCCAAAGGAAGCCCGAAGTACGTTTTTTCTAGCATGATCCACTCACTCTCGATGATCACAACTATCCACCACGATGCTCCCGTTAAAATGGGTAGAAAATACAGTACTCATCCACGTTCGTCACGTAGGTCCCCGACCGATAAAATAAGAGATGATTGCAAACAGAATTCAGTTCTCGGTTTTACTTCCATCCGATCGTTTGCCTTTGAAGGATTGTAGCTCGTAGAAAAGATTTCGAGTTCGCGGTAAACAGTGCAGAGGAAAAGTGAAACCAATCATTAGGACAAGTGGTGCTCTGCCTGTGGTAAATAAGTTGTACGGTGCGGAAACGAGGACGTGCTAATTTACCAACTGTTTCTATTCCATAGTGCCGAGAATACTGTGATATCCATCCATACAATATATTAACACTTTATATTCACTGAGCCAACACTCTTTATTCGACACAACTACCATCCACTTGCACATCTCACTCCATCTCTCTACACACTGCCTGCTACACTGTTATTCAAGAATACCACATCCTCCCCTGACAGAATTATGGGTATACAAAATAAATATTTAATATAAATGCTGAATTTCATTGTCAAACTGGGTTTTTGTTCTTTAGTCCGTATTGTTGGTTCATTTAAGGTGTCGTGACCGGTCTGCCCATGGGGTACGATTATCCGATGAATAGCGTTGATAATCTTACTGGCATTTATGTTGAAACCCATCTTCCTCCGGCGATACTAAAAAAAAATTCTTGAACAAAAATAATACAAAATAAAAATTATAAGTAAAAGAAATAAATAAAAGTTATGATTCGTTACAATTAAAACAATATTCTAACCCTATCTTTTAAGTCACTTACGTTTTCGCTGTTTGGTTTTAATCTGAACCATACTGATACATTAGCCCCCCTGTAGTACGCATATCGGAAGCAAGTTCAGTAAAAGCAAATTTCAGAATATGACCTGTAGACTTGTAGAAGATGCAGTAGGCTTTTCAAAATACCCTCGCAATCGCTGATTGAATATCATCATGGAAAGACATGTTTACGTCCAGCGTCCTTCGATCTATCAATGAGGATGGTCCCAATAATATTTCGACATGTTACTTCGCTGAAAATCACTTCTAGCTGCCAGCAGCCGTAAAAATTGCAAACAATGTTTCGTGCACCAAGCTTATAGAACCCATCGCTGTTTGGCGTTTAAATCTGTTGTGTTCTCCCTGTTACTATTCGCTTCCAAATCCTCCATAAGCTCATGGAAGAATATAAGCAGGAAATCGACAAATAATGTAAAGGAAAACATAGGATACAATGGGATATGAAGGTGTTTAAGAGAACAGTAGTAGTAAGTAATCAACTAAAGTGATGAAATTATCTCTTGCTCCCTGTACCACTGCAATAACGTTTTCTCTAACATGCGACTATCTGACTGCTACTCTTTTCACTCGAATTTGTGCGTACTTAAAACATTTGAAGAAATACTGGAGATTTGCTGTTTGTGTGAGGCTACTATTCTGTTTTTAAATTGGCAGATTGTTCTGAATAGGAAGTTAACCCGGGATATTGCGAGCATAATGAAAAAACGATATACCATGCAATCAAAATTACATATGCGATATTTACAATCTAACTTACAGCTAAAATGCGTAGATAACTCATTCAAGAAATGAAAATTGGTGCCGCTTGCCAAAGCACATTGCATTAACCAAGGCATCAGCCATATACATTCCAAAACTTATACTTTTAATTAACTTATAAATATTATTGGCTTTTTGGTATAGGATCAGGTAACATAAAGAAGTGTAAAGTATTTTAAAATGGATTTTTGCAATAACTTATAAGGTTTTTATTCACGTGTACACTATTTAACACATCTATTATTTTACATTTTTTTTAATCTATTTGTACTGTGAAAATTTTGCGAATGCTAACCTCACTTTTGACCAACAATAAGGTATATTGTCACTATTCTTTCATACTATTGTTAGCATGCAATTAACTTAATTTATATACATTTATATTAATTTATATATGAATTTCTGTCTGTCTGACCCTTATAGACTCGGAAACTACTGAACCGATCGACGTGGATTTTTGTACACAGATGTTTTTCGGGCCGGAGAAGGTTCTTAAGATGATTCAAGATCCCTCCCCATTCTAGAGAAAAAAAAAACTTCGATCGATTCAATCATAAATACTACTTAAAATGATTTCTATTTCCTGCATTATATGTACACATTCTATCATTCTATAAATTTTGCAAGCGAAAACAATCACCGAATTTCAACATATTGTTATTTGTCTAATGAACGTTACCAAACCTATAATAACATACAAACAAACATTCACAAAGTTTATGCTAAGATAGCTTTGAAAACTAATCTATTTTGAATTAAAACGTTGCACTGAGGGGGGATACGGATTATAAACAAGTATAAACTGCAAATAATCGAAGGAAAAAACGCGTTTAACATAGACTTTTTACAGAGTGCACAATTCGTAATTATGCGGGATAGCATAGCAAAATTTGGTTCACCGATTGATTTTAAACGGTAGTTCTACTTGACTGCACATTAACCTTCATTGTTTACAGTCTACGAACCACGTTACTCATACAGCCCGGTCTTCAAAAACTGTACTCACTATGGTCAAAATATTAACGGACTACAGTACGATTATGGTTCAGTAACCATTTTTTGATTATGGTGCTACGTGGAAAGTAAACCATTTTTTAAAATGGTTTGGCTTTAAGGATATTCAAATTTGTTGATATTCTTCTTCAACATGCAAATTTTATATCATTTTACCTTTTAAGCATTCGTTTAGTTTATTTATTTTTAATGTTTAACTTTATGGTACATCCTTACATACGCCTTAAATGTTCATTGGTCTTTACCGTCTTTACATCTCAAATTGCCATTGGTATTTACCCGTCTTTTTTTATACAAACTCATCTCAAATCAGATATCAGGTGACTTTGGGCATTACCCGACTAATCTATCTCAATTCTCCAATAGAATCAGATGGCCTTGAGCTCAACCACACTCATCTCTCACCGCTATGAAACGAACACGGCCTTGGTCTTAATCCGGCTTATCTCTCTCAATTATAAAACAAACATTTGGATGGCCTTGGGTTAAACCCGACTCATCTTTCACCGCTATGGAACAAACACCTGATGGCCTTGGCTTAACCTGACTCATCTATCACCCTATATGAAACAAATACCTGATGGCCTTGGGCTTCACTCGACTAATCTTTCACCGCTATGGAACAAACACCAGATGGCCTTGGGCTCAACCCGACTCATCTCTTTTCACTACGAAACAAACATCAGATGGTCTTGGGCTCAACCCGACTCATCTCTTTTCACTACGAAACAAATACCTGATGGCCTTGGGCTTCACCCGACTCATCTTTCACCGCTATGGAACAAACACCAGATGGCCTTGGGCTCAACCCGACTCATCTCCTTTCACTACGAAACAAACACCAGATGGCCTTGGGCTCAACCCGACTCATCTCTTTTCACTACGAAACAAATACCTGATGGCCTTGGGCTCAACCCGACTCATCTCTTTTCACTACGAAACAAATACCTGATGGCCTTGGGCTTCACCCGACTCATCTTTCGCCGCTATGGAACAAATACCAGATGGCCTTGGGCTTAACCCGACTCATCTCATTCCGATAATAATCGAACACCTGATAACAGCGCGATCAAGTGTACAAATCATAACAGGCTTCATTAATTCTTAGAAGGTCCCAGAGTAGACGCGACGTGTTGAACTCGAAAACTGTATGCAAAAGAATATCAATCAATATTAATGAGCTGTCAAATCGTATGGACGCTTCGCTTCCCATCGCACTTTGCATTTACTCTGACCGCGCCCTTACACATTCGCATACCAAACTAAGCACATAGTGTCACTCTTTCAATGAAACTTTATATACGAGATTGATATACTGCATGAATAATTGGTACTGCCCTAAAAAAATTTCATTTCTACGATATCACGGATACAAAAACCCTTCATGAATACTTCATTCAAAGAATAAAATCAATTAAACAATAAGTTAAATAATATTAAACCGAATCATGGTTAATCCTGTATTTACTTTTGATTCTAATTACTTTTAAACTAATTCTTTATTTTGGATCGTTTTACTTAACCGAAACTATGGTAAATAAATCAATTTGGCCACTGAGCATCACTTGTAGGATCGATGCAGTTCACCTTGTTCTTAATACAATATATTATTGAGAAAAGCACTCAATCTTGAACTGGAAAATCAAGTTGTTGACGTTATTTTTTTTTTCCTTTCTTTTTTTTTCACTCATATATAAAATTAATTTTGAAAGTATTTATAAAGTTCGATACATTGACAGTAAGCTTAGCTTGACAGCCGAAACTTATGATTTAGCCACAGTTTTCATATTACATCCAGGATGCGCAACAATCTGAATACCCAAAAAAAACTAGCCCTGTGTAGTTTCTACTCATTTTAGACCCTTCATCTTTTTCCGTGCACACCGTCGAATTCATTTCCTTTTTTTCAGTGTTGGCGGAGTCGGCTGTCACTCATTATGGAAGCCGTGGAAGCAAAAAAGAAAAGATAAACAACTTACCGCTCGATCACAAACAAGTTTTTTTTGTACATATCGAAGTATATATCGCATTCCTTTCCAGCGCACTTTTGTCGTGGCTAGGATCGCCAATGTGATATCCATCCATACAATATATTAACACTTTATATTCACTGAGCCAACACTCTTTATTCGACACAACTACCATCCACTTGCACATCTCACTCCATCTCTCTACACACTGCCTGCTACACTGTTATTCAAGAATACCACAAATACGTGATGGATGAAGAGACGCTGAGGAATACACAGCCACACTATCGCCACACCAACACCCTACACCAACTAAGTAGGGTAAAAATATATGTAAGTACACTATTTTATCACTCCATCTTTTTCTATTGTGAGGCTGAAATTTCCTTTTTGGTTTGGGATGGCTCGTTAATTCTAGTGGGTGGTTCTGTTTGTAATCGAACCATATAGTTGCCACAGCTCAAGTTAGGGATTGGGAGATCATGTCCTGTGTGCCTCTTTTGATTTACTATATTTTGTCTCCATGTCTCATGCGCCCCCTTGGACTGGGGTCCGAGGGGTGGATAACAACCATTAGTCCTCTATGGTTTTGCCTTGCCATGAACCCTCTTAGCAGGGCACTCAACCAACACAACTATTGCTATCATTTGAAGAGTGGGGAAAGAAGTACAAACATTACCCACACCTTCTTTATGGACGACTTGAAGCTGTTTGCGGAATCTGTGGAGAAGCTGCACCAATTTCTGCGGCTTGTAACGGTATTCAGCAACGACATCCGGATGGAGTTTCGTATCGATAAATGTCGGTCCATACATCTACACCGGGGTCATCTGGTGGATGCCGACAGTTTCCGCGTCAACGAACAGGAGGAGATTCGAAACATGGTTGAAGGCGAAACGTACAAGTTCCTAGGTTTCCTGCAACTGAAAGGAATTCGCCATACGACGATCAAGAAAGAGCTGCAGGAAAAGTTCTTGCATCGTGTCAAACGTATTTTGAAGAGCCTCTTGTCGGCCGGCAACAAGGTGAAGGCGATAAACACGTTTGCTGTGCCCTTGTTGACATACAGTTTCGGGGTGGTGAAGTGGACCAAGACTGACTTGGAGGCGTTAGAACGAGCAGTACGAGTGGCGTTCACTAAGCATCGCATGCGCCATCCAAAATCGTCCATTGAGAGTCACCCTGCCACGTACAGTAGGAGGAAGAGGCGTCACCGATATATAAACACTATGTGTTTCCCAGATCCAGCAGTTGCGAAGATACTTCGTGCAAAGCCAGAAGCGCCACGAAATCTATCACGCTGTGTGTGAAGCTGACCACGGATTCAGTGCCTTGCATCTGGCGCAGGAGGACTATCAGCTGAATTGCGACATCAAATCTGTCGACGAGATGTTCGCATCGTGGAAGCAGAAGGAGTTGCATGGGACGCAC
Source organism: Armigeres subalbatus (assembly GCF_024139115.2). NCBI lineage: Eukaryota > Metazoa > Arthropoda > Insecta > Diptera > Culicidae > Armigeres > Armigeres subalbatus. Next base: position 150,117,567 of record NC_085139.1, read on the forward strand.
CCCCATCAACTGGAGCTGGAATATATCGACAAAGCGGCGTCGAATACGTGGCTGGTGCGGGGTGAACTGCTCTCGGAAACAGAAGGATTCATGGTAGCCATCCAGGACCGTGTAATTGCGACAAAGAACTATCGGCACTATATATTGACGAAAACGTGGAGGACCGCTGCAGGAAGTGCAATTCAGTAGGAGAGACGATCGAACATATCGTGTCCGGGTGTTCAGCATTAGCTGATTCAGCCAATCTCGGTCGTCATAACGAAGTAGCCAAGATTGTGCACCAACAGCTTGCTTTAAAGCACAACTTGGTTGACCAGTTTGCCGCCTACTACAAATATGTGCCTGTCCCGGTTCTGGAAAATAGTTTCGTGAAGCTGTACTGGGATCGCGAGATCATAACGGATGTCCTCATACGTGCCAATCGGCCCGGTATTGTTGTCTACGACAAAAGGACGAAGCGGGTAACCCTCATCGAGATTGCTGTACCGCTAGACCATAATGTCCAAACAACATTCTCCACCCAGATAACGAAGTACCACGACTTGGCGGAGGAGTTGAAGCAGATGTGGCACCTGGAGGACGTGCGTATAATTCCGATTGTTATCTCAGCAACCGGAATCGTCCCGAAATCTCTTCTGAGATCCTTAGGAGAGCTGGAACTATCTCATAACCTCCATAGCATCCAAAAGACAGTGGTTCTTGGTACTTGCAGCATCGTAAGAAGATTCATACACCACCATAACTAATACATCCGGTGCAAACGTTTATTATAGGATTTTAAGTCAACCGGCGAATGAGATCCACAGAGTTTAATCCCCTTTGGCATTCAGATTGCCCGGGGTAGATGAAAATTCCCAGCACGCTTGCTGAGGAAGTGCCAAAACTCTATAATAATAATAGGCTGTAAAAAATGCAAGTAAAAAAACGCAAGCAGTTGATAACTGGGTGAACGACCATGTGAAATTCTGCATTTCGTGCTGAGCTCTCGCATGCAAACAAACTTCCCTTATAACTTTTTGGTATTATGCTGGTTTTACAGAAGTCTTGTAGAGGTTAATAATTTTCAAGACAGTTATAGAACCAAAAGTGTTACTTGGGTTGTTCTTCGAGCTGATTATTTCAACATGTTTGAGAAACAGAATGATGATGTATGCCATGAAGGACACCTGGGTCAATCAAGTATGAAACGACGGTTGCACGACAGATACAGGTGACCCAAAGTGGGCCAAGAAGGATCCTTACCGGTGGAAGACTACATCATAATAATAATTGATTAGTTCTGTCAGCACGATGATCTTGAGGTTATGACACTAATAATCGCCAAGCAAAAGGTTGAAATATCGTCCGTATCTGGAGATTTCTTTTGCGTATCATTACCGTAGATAACGCAAAGCAGTTTGTTTCAGTTTAATTCTACTAGTACAGCCAAACTCTATCTCTGAAAAGAAATCTCTCTGCCAAAATTCCTCTCTTCTAAAAATACAGAAAATTAATAACACTTATATGTCACATAACGAACCGAGATAGATCGGTTTCTAGAAAGACAAAATAATACTAACTCGACTACATGCAAGACACCAAACGAGCTCATCCAAAATCGTAAATCGCGCTCAAAGCTTACAGACCTGAATGAGTAAAGATTCCCCCAAACACACGCGACGCGACAGTTGCGACGCGATTCTATCGCTTGGCGACAGCGATTTTGTCGCCGTTGGTATGGAAGCGTAAATAGAACATTGCCTGCAGCGACCGAACGATAGAATCGCGGCGACTAGTTGTCGCCGTCGCGGCGATGAAATCGCTTAGGTCTGGGGGAGCCTTAATACGAAGCGCAGTCACATGTTCACGTAGTCCGTTCTGCTACTTGGCTTCGCCGACGGCATTTGTATTGAGGCGCATAACTTCGAGAAGATGGGTGAAGTTTACATCAGGCTGATGATGGGATTTAAGCGGATCTACGGACACGAGAAAAGTGCTACGTACTGTGATAGAACAAGTGTGCCATTTATGGTGGGATGCAGATAAATGAGGCGATTTGACCACAAATTGCATCAGCTGTTGTTTCATCATTCACATCGCATTCTCATTTGTTATCAAAACCGAACACAAGTGATGGGCCAGGCACGTAGCCAGAATGTCGAACATTAACCCGGTGAACAAAGTTTTCGATAGCGATCTGAAGGGTATAAGAAGACGAGATGCGCAGCAAGCAAGGTCGATCGATCAGAAGGAAGACATTTTTTCTCTTCTATTTCTATATTTAAAAAAAAAAACCCAGATTAATCCACCTAGCGGTGATGATGCCTTTCTCGTGCATCGTAAAATGTACTGAAAAAATCACATAGGAAAGGTCAAAAAAGCACTTTAGGGGGATAGATCGCATATTTTCTATCATTGTGCATGTTTTTGCATTAATTACTATGCATTTCCACCATTCTTGAAAAAAAAATTTTTTTTCGATTTTGAATTTTTTTTCCAAGGGAAGACCCTTGGGAAAAACAATGATTTTCAATAATTTCGAAATGCAATGTCCGATCAGGCCAATTTTCAATAGCAAACAATGGGACCGCATTCCCCGTCGAATGCAACTTGTTGCGAGTAAATCGGGTAATGCTAAGTTCCAAAAAGTGTGTCTACAAAATTTGTACACATACACACATACACACACACACACATACATACATACACACAAACAGACATCACCTCAATTCGTCGAGCTGAGTCGATTGGTATATAACACTATGGGTCTCCGAGCCTTCTATCAAAAGTTTGGTTTTGGAGTGAAATTATAGCCTTTACGTATACTTAGTATACGAGAAAGGCAAAACATCTCTAATATACACATAATTGGCAACATAAAATTTATTTGAATTTACATACATCATAAATATACATACAACATTCACGCTTTTAATTAACTATACTCCTTCTATTTTGTCAACATAACAAATTAGTTGTAGCGTTTTTTGACAATAATCTGAGGCTGTGTTCATTTAAACGGTAAAAATTAAAATTTAGTAAAAATAGTCAAAATTATCATGAACATTATCATACTCGCTAGAATCAATATACAGTGCATTCTTTTATTTTTTCTCTGATATTTGTCGGCTTTCTGAAGTTGTTGATACCCTTCAAATACTTTGGTTTGAGTACATTCAACATTGTAGTCGATTCTATCCAAAATTGTACCCTGTTCTTGAATTATTTGCGAAAGATCTTTAAACACAATGTTCAAATCCTCTATCGAATTGACAATTTTTGATACTTCCTGTTCTCGAGATTGAATCATTTTTGTGTTATCAGCTTCGATTATCATTAGTTGTTTTTGATTTATGCTCAGACCGGTTGCAGGTAATTGGAAATAGTCATCTAATTTATCATCTTCTTTATCTCCCATATCACCGCTTGATACATTCATATTGAGAAAGTTGTCGAAAGTATCCACTGAATTACTAGATTTTGAATCTATATTAGCTGAAATTTTGTCATAGAATAGTTGAGAATTCTGTTGTATGTTGTTAAGATTATCATTAAACACTGTTTGAGTCTGCTGAAAACGTTCAGATGTAGACTGTAATGTCATCAATAATTTCTTCTCCAAGTTTTGTAGCAGTACAGCTTCTTGGCGATTTTGACCTGTAATGAAAATCGTAATAACATTTACTTTATTAAATAAAGAAGTACGTTACTCATACAGCTGATCTGTTTAGAGCGTTTAGAGGTTACAGTTTTGCCTTACAAAAAGTTGAACCAAGGTTTATTGCCAAAAATGTGGATGTCTTGTCTTAATAAGAGAAAGACAATTATATCACTATAAGGTTAATAAATTAGGATTCTCTTGAAAGTAGCACTCTTTTGCTTTCATTTTGTTTAATTAGATTTTTAATCGATACTTACAAGAGTTCAAAAGTTATGATTATGATTTCACATTATTTTTACATTCGCAAGGTAGCTAAATAAAATTTATATGAAAAATTAGAGATTTTTAATTTTCCTAAACTATGCAAAATTTCTATAAACAGTTAAAAAAAAATCCAAGAAAAAAATATATTAGCGCTTTTGAAATTAAAAAAAAAATCAATCTTATATATAAAAATGAAATGGTCTGTGTTCGTATCCGCATAACTCGAAAACGGCTGGATGGATTTTTTTCATTTCTTCAGCAGAAACATTCGTTATAGTTTCCGACGGGTTTATATAATATTTGCTCATGCAAAAATAACGAATTAAGATGAGTAAATCGTGCAACTAAAAGATAGATTCGTATGGAAATTCTGCAGAACAGGGGTGGCATTGTGCATCTCGATTCGAACGTAATTCTATCGAGTCGAACATGTTTGGCATTACGGGTTTCGATTCGATCTCGAAAACGACTCATCGTTCGAGTATGCTCGAGGAGGTACAAGAATAACGAGATATTTTGGCATTATGGAAACTCGATAGCACACTGAAAAACGACTCAAGTCGAATGAAAAACACTCGTCACCTTTATAGCTTGCGAATGTTGTTCGAGAGTTATTTCTTGCTGAAAGTTTTTAATTATATTTGTTATTATTTCTCTACGGGAGGAGAATAAATGTTTTATTATTGTCTCTTGAGGAAAAGAATGTCATAAGAATACCTACTTTCATAGTTTCCAGACAATATGCAATCTCTAATTATCCCGAAATCCGCGTAAAAACGACTTCAACTAAAATCAGGTTTTCACGTATTTCTTGACGATTTCGATAAATCGCGTGAAAAATCTATGAGGAAAATCTGCGTGAATACGTATATATTCTAAAATCTACGTAAAAATAAATGAGTTAAATAAAAAAACGCGCATGAGATTACCCAAGTGCATTTAAATTTAACACAGGAAGCATCAAATTAATTTATTATCGAATACTTCTTTAGCTTTAAATTATTAAGCTCAAAATTGGATCTGTGGCATAAACTCGAATTATCATAAAATTTATAATTTGTGCCGTATAACAATATCTCAATTTACAAAACATGTCGTATCGGCATAATGTTTTAATCGGTTGCAACTGCTCCATAAATAATATTGCTTTTTATAGTCATTGAGTACAATTTGCTTGTTTATAAATTAACTGCCAATTCATGCCCTGAAGGATGCCTTTCCAACAGGCAACATGCTACACGCAGATGAAATTACTCTTGTTCTCTCTGTTTACTCACATTCGCCATGCGCTGAAGGTTGTCTCTCCAGCGGGCGGCATACTAAACACGGAGACAGCTATCTCTTATTCTCTCTGTTTACATTTCGTTTGACAGAACATACTCGATTGAACTAGTACAGCACTATTCGAAATCTTGTACTGCGACTTAATGAAGTCGAACGAAATACATAATGCCGCAATTTTTTCGAAACGAATCCAAAAACTTACGAATCGAGTGATTCGATTCGAGATGCACAATGTCACCCCAGTTTACAACGCACATTCTCGCCTACTATGCAGGACAACGTCTGCCGGGTCGACTAGTTATAAATAAAAATCGAAATTGTCCACTAGAAAAAAATTAAAATTTCCACAAATAAATCAATATTGACAATAAACAATAGCAGTTTTTTTTAACAAAAAAAAAACTTTTTTTCCACGAAATATTAAAAACTTTCCACTTTTGAATTGAAAGCAATAAAAAATAGAAATGAAAAAACAATCTATTCTATTTATTGAACGGCTACTCAGTCTTACAATTTTCACAACGAGTTTATTATTTACCCGACGTTTCGACACGGAAATTGTGTCTTTTTCAAGGGGAAAATATTTCTGTTGTTTGTCGTCTGTCGTCTGAGTAGCCGTTCAATAAATAGAATTAAACATACAGTCGAATCATCACCGGTAAAAATCAATCTATATAGGGGGGATACTCCAGCGCAGGACACTTCTCAAAATGACACTCATAGGTCCTTCTACCATTCAATTCAGTACAAAAGAAGGATATTGAGAAATCCTTTACCTGTTTGGTATATGTATTCGATCCTCGTGTTGTAAACTTTGTACAAAATTTGAAATTGAACAAAAATAGCCATTCTTTATACCGGTTTTGTTAAACTGACTTCAATTCAATGAATTATTGGCAGTGGCTGATTTTCTACTCGCCGCTACCACATCCAGGCGCTATAGTATATGCGCAAAATAGCCGGCATGAGTTAACCGCCAGAAATTTGTATGGTGAAAGACATCTAACGCGGGTTTTCTCGAAAATAGAAACTTTTCATGGAAAACTATTTGGTACCGGTTATGTAGGAAGGTGTCTGCTACTACGCCTACCAAATATTTTTTCGATGAAGGTGCTTAATTTTGAGAAATCGAACCTTAGATGCCTTTCGCCATACTGATTTCAGAAAGTTAACTCCTAGTGTGCCGCTGTAAAGCCTACCTTACACCTCGGGAAAATTTTCCGCTGGATTTTGGTCCCCGTGCATTTTAAATGGGGCCGGGATTTTGATTTTCCGTGCCCAAATCCCGAAAACATCGCATATGCAAAAATACATGGGGAAAAAATCCACGATCCAAATTCCCGAGGTGTGAGGCTACCTTAAGCACGCTCGAAGTAGGCGATTCATTATTTCTTCTTGCTGAGGCATCGGAAAGCCACAGAAACAACCAAAAACAAAAATTGAAAATGTTATTGAAAAAGGTGGGAATTTGGAGTAGGATGTAAAAAAAAATTGCTGGAGAATCAATAATGATGATGTCTTTACTCGTGTAACAGAGGAACTTGATCATATTTTTAACATGATACAATAGCGTCCGGTACTTGGGGACACTTTTCTGAAACGTGAAATTTTGGATCTGCCCTTACATACAAATTACCTACTTCCTGTCTGGCTGACCCTTATAAACTCGGAAACTACTGAACCGCTCGGCGTGAAATTGTATATTCATGGGTTTTTCGGGCCTGGAAAGGTTCTTAAGATGGTTCAAGACCCCTCCCACCTCTGGAAGGGGGGCTCTCTCATACAAACGAAACACAAATTTCCACATGATTCGAGAAGTCATCAAGCAAATGGAACCAAATGTGGCATGTGGAGGTTTTTGATGACAAGAAATGTTTCTATGATGGTTCGAGACCCCTATACAAATATGAGAAAAAAAATCTGCATAACTCGAGAACTAACCAAACAGATGGGACCTAATTTGGCACGTGGGAAAAACAGAAGTTTTACGTTTGCTTTGCGATTCCATTTGCCCCTTCTGAATACTTCATCGTGTCAAGGTATTTTGTGCGAGACGAAGTTAGACGGGCTAGCTAGTAATTGAATAAATTTTCCATGAACAATGAACGCTTTTAATGAAGGAGACATCTATAGAATTTTTTTATATTTTTTTGTGGAAAAAATATTTTGTGGAGTATTTTGTAATTGTTTATTGCTAATATTGATTTTTTATGGAAAATACAGCTTTTGTAAATGCAATTTTTACTTTAAAAATTACTAATATATTTTTGTTTCCTAGAATTTTGTATTATTTGGTTTTATATTTATTTATTGCTTCTACCCTGATTCCTTTATAAACAATTTCTTATTTTTTTATGAAAAACTTATTTTAGTCTATTTACAACAAGTATACTGCCGTCATACGCATAGTTGTCTCATGTTTGCTGGGATTCCCTATATACATGGGACAGTTATGCGTATAAGGGCAGTATATAATATCCTAGATTTCGAGAGCTTTTTTAATTGTCTACCCTGTAGCTTAAACGCAATTTTTTAAAAACCAAATTTTGTTCAATTTCATAATTTTATAGGTACTTACTTCTAGTAAATGATTTAGCCGTTTTTATATCACCATAAGTTGTAGAAATAAGCCTGGAAATGTCTTCTGCGTGTTTTTGAACCTAATAAAAATAAAAAAGCTATTAAAATACCGTCAAACGGAGTACTTGCAAGGCCAAAGGAATTTATGGAAAAAAATTGTTATCGAATTTCAAAAAACGACATTGCATACAAGTTTCATTAGCCTAAAATATGATTCCATGCCAAATTTGAGCTCAATCGGACATGATTTAGAGGTGCCTGAAATTCATCAAAGTTTTGAAATTTTTACCCATGGAAATTTTCCCAAGGGGGGACAAAATTAAAAGTCGAAAATTGAATTTTTATATTTGATGCCAAATGACTTAAAAATGCACGAAATGTCGAGATCTGATGTTATTTAAAAAAAGAATCGATTTTTCTGATGTTATTTTTTTAGCAGTGCCAACCGATGGCTACCTAAATAATTGGTGGAACACGCCGAAAATGAAAAGAGAGGTTTCCGCGAGTCTGTTGGAGACAGGCCCAGCCTCTTGAGTTGCGACCGTGGATGTAGTTACATCGTGTGAACCCAAGTTATTTGTTTGAGAAGTGCAAGTGGAGATTAAAAAATTAATCACGTGTTTCTGGGACGGTCCAACTGGCTGGAGAGCCCCAATGACCAGTAGCACCAGTTGAAGCTGGCTATAAGAAAAGGATTGGAAGCTTTTACCGGGCTCGCCCGGTGTGTGTTTTTTTTTCATCACCGCGGCTTAGTGTCAAAGAGCTACATCGGTAGTCTTCGCGGGTCCCCCTGCGCATTGTGACCTGCGCGACTACATTATCCGCTAACCGCCAAGGACGACTCAGGAAGGTTGCCGTCCGATCAAGTGCATCGACGTGAATTACAGTTTTCGCCTGGGAACGTTTGCCGCCGTCTTACTTGGGTAAGCAGACTCGACGCTCTGTTTGCCGACCCCGTCATAAGGCTGCGATCATACAACCTGTCAGCGTCCGGCCGATCGCCGGTGTAAAAACGCTAGCTACCCTGCGAAGCACAGCCCCACTCGATTCATCAGCCGGCCTTCCGGATTTCCATCGTGGTGCCGATAGTCCATCGTTCGTCCGGCATCCCACCCAGCCGGCGCTTCATCGTTCGTTCGGCAATCCGCGCTGCCAGCGTTTCATCGTTCGTCCGGCATTTCGTCTCGCTAGTGCTTCACTGGGTGGTGCGGATAGAATCGATTTGGTTGTCAAAGTGAAGCCAAAATTTTCTATTGTGCCGGAGCCAAACATTGAAGATTGTGGTTATGTTCGTTTTAGATCTAATATTGAGAAGTATTGTTATTATTTGGGGAAAAAATAAAAAATAAACTTAGTTTGAGTTTTGTATTCTTTTTAACAAATATATTCACATTACATTTCGAGTAAAACATTAGTAGGAATGCAACTAAAATGCACTCGTTACGAGATTTCACGAGATTCAGAAGCTGATTGGAGCAGGAATGTATGTAAACCATTGTAAAGTCATGTAGAGTCTCGCGCATTTGTGCGCCTTCATGCAGCATGGAAAGAGAAATTCGAAGAGCTAGGAATGTTTGACAGTCAAGTAACTGCAAAATAATTTTGCTTATGGGATTGATTTCAAAATATCCCGCTACTCACTTGAGAGCACAAAAGCGGTTCTATCCGCAGCACCCAGGTGCTTCATCGTTCCGCCAGCGTTTGGGATAATGAAACTTGTGTGCAATGTCGTTTTTTGAAATTCGATAACAAGTTTTTCCCATAACCCCTTCTCCTTTTCATTGGTAAAAATTTCAAAACTTTGTTGATTTTCAAGCACCCCTAAATCATGTCCGATTGAGCTCAAATTTTGCATAGGGTCATATTTTGGGGTAATGAAACTTGTGAGCAACGGCGTTTTTTGAAATTTGAGAATGTCATTTCCATTGGCACCGTAATATTCACATCTGAGTTTTCAGAAAATTGTTAATTGATCTCGTCGGGTGGTCAAATACTTAGGCAATTGACGATTGATTGAACTGAAGCCGCCTATGTCAGAACACGGGCCCATACGTTGAACGCAATAGAAATAGATAAAATATTTATATAGTATATTTTCTCATTGAGTTAAACGATAAACTTTTATGTCGAAGATCGCTATGTAAGTTTATAGATGATGAACCATGACTGAGTGAAATTCGCTTATAAGATGCTTCCAGTTCTACATGAGCCGTGCTGGTTAGGTATTGACAATGTTGATAAGCTAGTTTATTTAGAAAAATGCAATGTAGCAATTATTTGGCAAGTAATTTGTAAGTGTGGAATGCTCTCAAATCCATTTACAACAATCGATACCAAAACAGTTGATGTGTACGGTCGAGAATTCTAGTGGCGGCTACTGTTCATTATCCGAAAGCATCATAAACCAGTACTATTTATTTTGATCTGATTTGGCATCAGTGCAGCAAAAGGAGTTCGATGAAATGGATTCTCTAAACTGTTCCTATGAAATTCCTATTTTCCTAACTTTTTGGGCTTTAACAAAGGCACGTTTGTGAAAGCATGTTAACGCAGCGGACTCCTTTACAACTTTTGCAAAAAGATTAAAAATGTAGCATAAATCGTTGACAAACAGTCTGTGCTGAAGCTAAAGAGTACCGTCTGATCAAAATTCCACTCCTTGGCGTACGATTAAACAAAAGATATTTTAGTTACTAGATAAAGATTGTCGCTGTCGTCGCTGTCCGGAACATCTTTTGCTTGCGAGGATAGGGGAGCTAAATGTCATAGAAGGAAAATCCATACGATTTGACAGCTTGGTACCCAACATGTTCCGGACAGCAGAACAAAGGGAACCGAAGCGACAATCTTTATCTAGTAACTAAAATATCTTTTGATTAAACGGATCTTGGATAAGTGACGCTGAACTTCAGTACAAAAACATAATAATCATACAATAGTCTGGGCTTGTAACTAAGAATTTGTACGAGTCGCTTAATGCTAATACCAATTTATATATAATTATTAATTATTCATTCAATGGTCGCTTATTTTGTACGTGCTTAATACCTTGCGTGTATTATCGAAGTTCTCTTTGAGTACCGATCGAGCTGTAGATCCTTGAATTTGCTCTAATTCATCAATTTTTGTTTCAATCCTGGAAAGAAGCAGATCACATATATTTGTTAATTGTGGAGTTTGTATACTGATAATTCTCAACAGTAGAAAGTAGAAAAATGTAACAACTATATCATTTCAAACATGTACGTAGCGATTGGATTGTGCTTTATTGCTGCTTAAAAGCAGAGTTACCACATTTACAGATTTATCTGTAAATGATTTATCTAGAGTTTTCAACATTTTTTTTTCAAAGATACCATCGATCAAAGATTTTAAAGATTTTTCAATAAACTTTGCTGTTTTTAATTAATTCCAATGAGTGATTTTTTGTATTACAGTGCAGTTATGATATGCATATGCATATTGCATATATTATGTAGCTTAGCATATGCTGAAGTCATTCGATCATTGTATACTGGACTGGAGTCTATGCAGTTCATAATGAACTGCCAAGCCATCAAATCAACAAATATTTACATAGAATTAGAGGCGAAAGTATAGAATTGATAGTACCGTTAGGATACGCCAGGCATGAAGAATGTCATATTAGAAATTTAGAGACAGTACTCGTCGATAGAAAACCCACGCGATGGCATATGAGCAAATCAAACCACCTTTCTATATTTGGGCTATCTACCGAATCCTGCCGTTCCCGAGTTGTTGATCTGAAAACTCAAATGGCTTTCATAAAATAAAATACCTATGTGGCAACACTACTCAAAAGCCATGTATGCTTCACTGTTTGGCTACGTCTGAACTAGATTGAACCGAGAGGGTTTCCAGTTAGCCTTGCGAACAAAGGCGTAGGATTTCCCATTCGGAGACGAATTCGATTATCCGTTCGGTCTAGGATGTTTTTGGGTAGGAAACATTTTCGACCTCCTGAGCAGAGTTTATCCATTGTGCCTGACACACAAGATACATACTCATGTAAAGGCGAGCATAAAGGAGTTTTCAATTAATAACTGAGGAAAAGTTAATAGAACACAAAGTTGAAAAGCAAGCCAAGTTCCTGTTGGAATGTAGAGCCGTAGAAGCTTTTTTTTTACGTATAACTACATAAAGTAATGTACTAGATCCAAATTACTTTTTAAGGACATAAGCGATGTCTTCGTATTTCCTCATCCAATTGGGCTGTTCCATATAACTGGACGATTCTCCTGATCCACGGTCCAAAAGAGCGACGTTGTCAGAGTTGCTCTGTAAAGAAATCAAAAACGCATTACTACGTGGATTAAATGAAATATTAATAATGAGAATATAGCATTATAAGGGGTGTTCATAGTCATATTTTCTAGAGGAAATGGAAATATTAAGGAGAGTGACGATCCATAAGAAATAATGATTTGATATATACAGCGTAATGAAGGAATTGTATTCAATTAACTAAATTAATCAATTCATCTATCTAATGTAAAGTTAACGTGCGATGGCCACTAAACCTTCCTTTAGTTCAGTTCAGAGATTTTTGTTATCTCAGGCGTCGAGTCAAGTACGAGACACTGAAGAAGGCCTTACAATTGAGGTCGAAATACGTATCTGTCAAAGGTACAAAAAAATAGTGGAATTAAATGGAATAGTACAAACTCGTGAATACATTCCACTTAAGCTTAAAGCTCAAAATAATTTTCGTTTCATTTTAATTATTTACGTTAACTTTCGGTGGGTCATCCTACTTCGTGACCACTCGTAATAACTTGCTTCTCGGGAGATGTCTTTGGCTCCGTCAGTTTGTAGAATAGGTAGCTCCTGATTACTATTGTGCTACCTATTATAGTTTAATGTGAATTTGACTATCTTTTTAAAACTTTTTTTTTATCCTATTATAAATACCATATTTAGACTACATACAAGCTTTATTACTTTTTTTTATTTATTGCAAAAAAACCCTGATCAATTCACCTAGCGGTGTTGGTGCCTTTCTCGTGGGAAAAATACTAAAAAATATGAATGAGTGTTTTTTAGTGTGTACTGTTCATAAACAATAGTTATTTGGCCATAACTTCTGATCCCATAGTCCAATTTTTAATAACAATGGGACAGGATTCCCTGTCTAATGGAACTTTTTGTGTGTAATTCGGACGATGCTAAGTTCCAAAAAGTGTGTCTACAAAATGTTGTACATATACACAGATACATACACACATAACAGGCATAACTTCAATTTGTCAAGCTGAGTCGATTGGTACATAACAAAATGGGTCTCCGAGCCTTCTATCAAAAGTATGGTTCTGGGGTGAGCATATAGCCTTTACGTATACTTAGTATACAAGAAAGGCAATACAATCTTACGTACATAATAATATAAATAAATAAATAACAATTATTCATAAAAAAAATATTTTAAGCTCTTTTTAGTGGAATGTATTCAACCGTCTAAGACAAGTTTAGTACTCTTCATTTAATTCCACTTATTACTTTGTAATCTTTGCAGATACGTATTTCGACCACAACTGTGTGGTCGTCTTCAGTGTCTCGTACTTGACTCGAGTACGAAACACTGAAGACGACCACACAGTTGTGAGTTGTGGTCGAAATACGTATCTGCAAAGATAACAAAGTAATTAATGGAATTAAATGGAGAGTACTAAACTCGTCTTAGACGGTTGAAATATTCATAACATCATAACTAATAAATTAAAAAATTACAAGAGCATTTTGATCTGAACAGGCGAAGGCGATCTGAATAATGTACAGCGTATCGTATCGTACCGTATCGGAATATATGTTCTTGTTGTGATAGGCATTGTTCCGTAACATGTAAAACAAATCAGTTAAATTCCTCTGTGACATATTTTACTGTTCTTCTTATATATTAACTATCGCTGCCGGATTTGTAATAATAATAAATTAGTTAAGAAATACTCAGATAAAACACAAGTGCACAGTTTGTAAATATTTTCCACTTTGACATATTTATCAAGCGCAGCTGTGGGATAGCACGCTCGTCCAACTGAACTCAAATTTGGCTAAGTTTAACCCAAAACGAAAAAAAAAATCGATTGGAACAAAATTGAGTTATTTTAGGATGATGTTTTCACCCTTATTCTTGTTTACAGACGAACGAAACTTTCGAACGATTATGATGAATATGATAGTATAGTATATAGATAGATCTATAAATAACATAAATAAGCAAAGATGAACATCTCCAAACAAGCATAACGTCACGATTTCAATGAAAATATGTATTAAGGCTGTGAACCATTCCATCGATTCGTTTAACTTTTAGTTAAAATTTGACACTTCGATGGTTATTTTCCCATCGTGGTTAAAATTTTACTCCGAAGCCGACCCATTTGAGTTTTGACAGATTGATAATTATTCGGAACGAAATGGATTTGGCGCCAATTTTCTCGCGAACAAAGTTTAACTATCGAACTGTCAAATCTAACCATGCTCCGGAGCAGGGTTATTTTTAACCACGGCGAAATAACCATCGAACTGTCAAATTTTAACTAAAAGGTCAACGGATCGGTGGAATGCTTCACAACCTAAGGGATGTGTTGTCAGGAGCTAATAACTTATTAGTTCCTGGTGATGTCATATGCGCCTGTACACGGTCAAAAAACGAACCCAACCATGCTTTCGTTCTTCTATTTTTACTTACTTAATTATTGGTCATATACACCTCCGGTGGTGCAAAGGGCCGAATTGCAAGATCTCCATCCTGAGCGATGTCCAGCTGTCAGGTTAGATTTCGGTCGACTTCTTTTATTTCTTTATTAAGGCTTCGCCTTATTGAGGTTCTAGTCTAATGCTTGTTTATAGATTGCGTTTCCGCCCCTTCGTAGAGTGTGGCCGACCCAGCCCCACTTCCGATCCCTGTTGCTATCGGCCTCTGGTGACAACGACGATGGAGCTCGTTTTTTCAAATCCAGTTGTGAGGCCACCAGGCCCGAATTATATACCGCAGGCATCTGATACACACCATGTTTCGCTAGCGTATACCAGCACAGATTTCACGCTAGATTCGTATTCGTAATTCGTATTTTGGTGCGTTTACTTATCTGCCTGTTTTTTCTGATATTTCTTAAACTCGCAAAGGCAGCCCTTGCTTTCTTGATCCGTGCATCTATGTCGATCTTGGTACCGCCGTCTGACGCCAGTTGGCTTCTAAGATATTGGAAGCTTTCAACATTCTCCACTGATTGCTCCGCTACTGTGAAACTGGAAGGGGTCACCGTGTTTACATCCAACGATTTGGTTTTGTTGACGTTGATGACTGAACCTGCCGAAGAGGAGCTCTCGGCAAGGTGTTGAGCTTACTCTGCATATCAGAGCGCCGTTGAGCGAGGAGTGCAACGTAATCAACCAATTCGAAGTCGTTTAGGAGCTCCATGATTATAGGCTGCCATAGCAGCCCGCGATGTCGCGATTCTACTATCTGTGAAACGAAGCTATTTCTACCCACAACCGTCCAGCAGCTTATGCGCCACTCCCGCGACAGGTGAGACTGCTGACGTGCGTTTGAGTCCGGCTGAGACTCTTTTCTAAAGGCGGATCAAAATGGTTAAACACTCTCGATCATCGGCATTCTAAGATCTGCATCATTTAAACCCAAGGCATAGTACACAGGTGAAAACCTTTTAAACCCAACCGGATTTGCATCAAGACTAACCGAAAAAAAAGAATATACCTAAAATAATAAAACATTTGATCAAAGATATTCGATAAAAAAGACTGGGGGTACTTGTACTAATACTTGCCTTTTCTCTTTTAGGAGTTACAAAGCATTAAGAAGTAGGTTTGTCTGTGAAGTAGGCCTTACTGCTATCCTACCGTAATTTTCCTTCTTATAATCCTGACTACGGCGAGCAGCTTTCACGTCGCTAGGTCGAAGGAAGAGAGCAGCAGCAAGTTCATCGCTTTTTTCGTGCAGTTGACTCCGCATAAACCCACACTAGTAGAGCCCACGACCGAAACGCACTGGTTGTTAAGATGAAGCTTAAAAGCACTCGGTCGGTTTCGACCACGCGTGATGACCAACCTTGACTCCACCTCTCGTTTATTCAAACATCCATCAAGTTTTACCAACAGCGACACGAACAATCAATTTTTTCGACCAACAATATCACACACGAACGACCGAAGCACCAACTCGAGCACCAACCATCAAAAAATATATGGGGGTTTGTGCAACTTCACTACAAATGCTCAAACATGTTCGGCGAACCTTGACTCCACCCCCGACAACTCAAACCAAAATCAAACCGTTTTAATTTTTTCCAACCGAGCCGGCAACTGTCAAATGGTTGTTCGAACAACTTCACACACGTTCAAACAAAGCAGAAACCGAAGCGTTTTCTTGGGGGCGGAGTCAATGTTCGTCAAACTGCTTGACTGGTGTGTACGTTGCGTGATGAATGGACGTCTTCTTCTTCTTCTTCATTGGCATTACATTCCCCACTGGGACATTGCTGCCACGCTGCTTAGTGTTCAATAAGCACTGTCGCAGTTATTAACTGCGAGGTATCTAAGCCAACTTACCATTTCTGCATTTGTATATCATGAGGCTAACACGATGATAATTTTATGCCCAGAGAAGTCTAAACAATTTTCAATCCGAAAATTGTTTAGACCGGCACCAGAAATCGAACCCAGCCACCCTAAACATGGTCTTGCTTTGAATCCGTGCATCTTACCGCACAGCTAAGGAGGGACCGACGTAGGGGGCTTTTCATCAAACAGATTTTCCACCCTCGAGGTGAGGTGGAAACGGTTGTGGCGAGGTAATCGACAACTCACTAGGGCCAATTTCGAGTGGCTGTAGCTAGGCGCGTAAAGACGTCTCGGGCATACGCTTGTTCACGCCTGCTTCACGCTAAGCTTATCGAGCATAGCCCAACACGTGGATGATTCTCTAAAGTTGAAGTTTAACTGGCACGAGAACTAGAAATTTAGGTCTTAATTCACTAAGGCTTTTCGACAATACATAAGCCCTTCGACAATTTAACCTTCTCAAGTTGCTACACGGTATTTATTTGCTTATAGCACACATTAGGTATCACACTTTATGTAAAGCCTCACTAGTATTAACGGCCAATAGGTACTAAAGGTCATCTCTGGTCAAATGCGGTTATAATCAAGATGAATACACATCTAGGTGTTACAATGTGCTCAATTTGTGGACGAGAAGAAGGCGGGGTGAAAAATTCATTTTCGGTGCAAAACATAAACAAACCGGCTGACTCTCCCATACTAAAATCCAAGATGGCTGAATCGTGAATTTGGCAGATTGGAACACCTAGTGGTGTATTCATCTTGGTTATAATAGTCAAATGGACTGTTAAACCCCTTTATTTAGAAAACTTGTGAGTGATGGGCCAAACACAATGGATACGTTTGCGTGCGTTTTGACAGTTTTCCCATGGCAAAACTGTCAAAACGCACGCAAACGTACCTATTCTGCTCAGCTCTTGAACCTGAATACGGTACGCGAAATTTCGGCTATATTAGTTTCCCTACTAGATGGTGGGTGGCAGCACGAGCTTCCTGACATATTTCAGAAAGTTTTATCCAAGGGCCTCATACGCCTGTCACTGGCGAACAAAGCTCGTGTACTCTGCATCGAAGCTTAGAACCGGTGTTAGGGCGCAATCGTTAATGTTAACATTTTTATATTCGGTTAGTTACTGCAAATAAATTCTTTTTCGAGTCCCTATAATCAAGCAGGTATCTCAAGCATATCACATCGTTATATTGCTACATGATTGAGTGCAAGATTTTTTTATGTACAGGTTATCCGACTTCGTCAGTAGATGGGAATAACCAGCGCGGGGGGGAAACATAAATTTGCAGTGCAAAACGTAAACAAACGAGCATAAATGCCATACAAAAATCCAAGATGGCTGAGTTGGGGATATTGACAAGTCGGATAACCTGTACTTAAAAAAATCTTGATTGAGTGTTTAATTTTGATAAAATATCGAAAACAAAAGTGTGCATAAAAATTGCCTCGCCATAACAAAAAGGTGGTAGAGAATTAACACTGTTGTTTACAGTTTAAAACCAAATCCAGATGTCGCACATGTTGGGGTAGGGATTCAGTGCTCCGCCTTCTCCCCCTGGTTTTATCCATGAATGAAATATGGAAAGTTAATATTTAAAAGGGTGAAATCAATTTTCGTTACATTGTGATCGTTCGCTAAGGGTCCTACGAAATACTGCGGATTGGGTGAAAAGCGTGCAATCGGAACAAAATAGAGAGAGAAATGAGGCGGTGATTAAATAAATTGTCTGCTCTCTCAAAGAAAGCGTTCCATAACGAAAGTCCGGGTTTGAATAAGCACAATATTGAAGCTTCTTTAACTAACTAACAAAGTCAGTTGGATTTAAACAAATAAACAAACATATTAGTGCTGTCCAATCAGAGCTTGAAGATTCTCCCTGTCCTGCTCATGTCCATTTGTTGACAAAAAAGAACGAGCAGGACGGGAACAACTTCGAGCTGCTCATTGGACAGCACTATTTTATATTGATTGGGATTATGGCTTATGAAGATTTTTTCGTCAAATCCAATATCCACAATATTTAAGAGCTATTCGTTTATCATCTGGATAACTTAGGAGGTGGAGGGGTATGCAAAATGTCCAAGGTTCACACAAATTAATGAAAGATTGCAAGAGCAGATGTGCGCGATGATGGAGGGAAGTACAATGTTTGACATCTGTCCACGTGCTTTTAGAACAGCCCTTCCGAAAGAAAATCATTCATCAAAGGAATAAACTAAGAATAGAATAATTAATAATTTAGGAACGTATATATAAATTTCCCCTGCTTAGCCTAGCCTAGCCTAGCGATGCAGTTGCGACATCCGGAAATGGGAGAAAATGCGATTGTCGCAAAAGCTCAGTTCGGTTTTCAACTGGATCTACAATAATGAATATCATGTCATCACAATAAGGAATATCATGCAGTGAGGCGGCAATGTCCCAGTGGGTGATGTAATGGCAATAGGAAGAAGAAGACTATACATTTTATTATATAGACCCCATTGTTCTGTATGACATGCTAATTACAAATGTGTATAAGCCGTGTTCTAAAATGCATTTAAACGTGAAACAAACAAAAAATGGGTGAATATAGGACAATTTCATTCATAATGGAATAGATAGCCTATGTCAGATTTTCTAATTGATTGAAATTTATTTTGTAGCATTTATTCTGAATTCAAGATATTGTAGTTATTTGCTGGGTCACGCGATCCACGTTTTTTCGTTACTGGCTTTAAATCAGATTCAGAGATCGAAAATAATTGTCTGATCAGATTACGAGCTTTATTGCATGATATCATTATCTTATCAAATGATTATGCTTGTAGTCTGAATAATATGGAAAGAGAGAGGGGGGATTGGCGGAGTTGGTTGTCAAACGCGGAGGGGTGTAAATGACAAAACTCAAGTTTTTAGAAAAATGATTGCAAGTCTCCTATACTGCCGTTCTCCCATGTTACCTTTGATGAAAAAAACCAAACTAAGTCAAATTGTCCCACTGATTTCTGAATCGATTGGATCTTAAAATTTAACAAATATTTTTGGGATATTATAAGCGTAGGCAACACTTTTCCAGGACATAAACCGAATCTCTATTTATTTAACCGGTTTTTAGTCTCTATTATCATCAAACAACTTAATTTTTTCAGTGGGACAAATTGACTCGAGTTTGAGATTTTTCGTCAAAGGACAATTATGCGTAAAACGGCAGTATATTTTTTAGTTAAAAAAATGAAGTTTCCGTGAGTTTTCCCATTCATTGCGAACAACGTACGAACTAGGTATATAAACTTGCCGACGCAAACATCTAAAACCAAAGCATTTTTTGCTGTATTCAACTCAAATTTAACCAAAATGTCACTTACACCCCGCTGCTTCTAATCCCCTCAACTATTATAAGCGTTCAAACAATTAATAAGAAAACTTTCCAAAAAGAGGTGGTTTTTTATCCTTTTCGCTTTATTTGAGTTAAATGAAACGGACACCGCAGGAGTAGCGACTTTTAGCGCTCCATGCCTTGGATAGAAAAAAATACATCAATTTCAGCAATACATTTCCATTTTCGGTGCACATGAATGTAAAATTATTTCATTGGAATTATTTCAAACATAGTAAACCTTCAATTAGTTTAGCATGAAATGTATTTTGTTATTGGATAGTTAGATACACACAGTTAAAATTAATTTTAAAAATAAAGCTTTCCACCGGTCTGCTGTTGGTACACTTCGATTGTATCGCCTTCCTCCATCTCCAGCGTCGTCGGGGTATCATTCTCGTTGATTGGCTGGCCATCGAACCGGAAGCGAACAACCTGCATGGAAAGACCCTAAAATGAAACCGAAAACGACATTTGTATTAATTTGTTTCGCCAAATCGAGCTTAAAAAGAAATAAATCTGGTTTTTCAATGTTATATCTCAAGTTGAGCTAAACTGCCCTTATGCGAACTATGGGCTCAAAAGTTAGAGAAAAATAGCAATTTTGAAACGTGTAATTAATGTTTCGTAAGCGGTTACATTAACCGCATCCGCGAGTGGAAACAACTTGCTTGTGGGTTTGCTTCGGAGGTCAACTGTTACTTCTACGTAGAGTATTCTGACCTGGGAGAAAGTGGGGCAAGATCGCAAACAACAATTGTAGCATAAGTTTGATAGAATAAGATAGAATAGAATAGATAGAAAATTTTCGGCTTGGGATGGTGACGCCAACTGTGTTATACTATCGACAGACATATGATTTCCGCACTATGATTTTCGTATCACGCTGTACGCGTACAGTGACAAGATGACACACATCTTTTCTTTCCACCGTTCTATCTATTTGACAGCTTGTTTTGAAACTGATTCTACAGCTTTTCAAAACTATATTTCTCATCAAAATATATAGTAATCATAAACTGTTACTATAGTTTTTATGAGTATTACACAATAATATTTATCCATATTTTTTGAATAAATTGTGAATTCGCGTCAGCAGTTCATTCATCGATATGAAACCGTCATAGTTTTCCAACAATCAGGAAAATGGCTCTTACTATTTTTATAAGACCAATCTTATGAGAACATTTCATAAGAATGGAATTATGAAAATCATAAGACCTTGTTTTGACAAATTCTGGATTTATATTAGCTATCCAGCGAAATGTTTTCTTGAGGCGTTGATAGGCGTGTGATGTAATCACGCGCCTCCTAGTCTCGATGTCCACGATTCGAATCCGGGTTACATTTTTTTTACATATATTCAAAATCTATATAATAAAAATGAGTTGGGATTTCCTTCCTGACGATTTAACTCGCGAACGGGTTGACCGATTTGCAAGATTTTTTCCCTAATCGATTTGTTTTGGGACCCGCCATTTTTGTATATACAAAAAGTTGGTGAATATAACGGGGAAAACAAAACAAACGCACGGAAATTGATCTAGAGTGCGGTGCTGCAAACAGTTCATTGTGCCACTTTTATTAGCTTAATGTAAACGCTTATTAACGAGGACAATTCCTGTTTACATGATGCTAATATCGTGCTAGTATTGTCGGACAGTGCATTATCCGCTAGAACTAGCTCATATGTAAACGGGCCATTAACACCCGGGCAAAGCTGGGTTTCTTTCGCTAGTATTTCATAAGATCGTCTTATGAAATTCATTCCATAAGAAAAACTTATGAAAATCAACACATTTCTTATGTCGCAATTTCAAAAGAGTATCTTATGATGTTCATACGACCCGTTTCCTCAGTGAATTCTTCGTATAGGTATTTTAGCAGAAATATGCGAGTTCTTGCAAACATTCCGCAAGGCAATTATTTCTGCGGACGTTAATCACTGGTTTGGGGTGATTTCAGTGCAAACGGCACTGATCGTTTAATTCATATGAACATTTTGAAGGATAAAGTCAGCATCGTTCAATTGGGTCATAGATCCTGTAACAGGTTTATTCGGACACGGAACTCCGGGTTTTTCAAACACTTATTTACTTCGCGCTGACTACGGTTTATTTCTGCACTCCAATTTTACCTCCACGAGATCCTTCTCTCCTCTTCTCTCCTCCCTCTCTCTCCAAACACTATAGATCCAATTTTAAATTTGTCCAAAACAACGGTACAAAACATTCTTCCCATCTAAAAAAGTAGATGCTGACCAATGGCAAATCAAAGATCCCGCATCGTTCCCAATCCTTAGACCTCATTCCAATTAAAACCCATGGGATCCTCGCACAAAATGTTCGAAATCACACGATACAGAACTCAAACCATTGAATATCATGCAAAAGTGACGGTAGATCTTTCCTGGAAACAACCCACGAACTGGCAAAATCAATAGGAAGACATCTTCAGGATGTAATTGTAGCAAATAATGGGCTTACTAATAATTATTTTGCCAATGTTGTGAAAAATACCATCCGGAATAGCAGAAAAACAAATTTTACTCAGTCAGCTTGCAAATGTTTGTTTTTATTTCATATGTCAAACGGCGTATTTGACATTTCAAAACAACAAATTATGTTCTATTTCGTACAATACAACGGTCGCAGGGCAGGGTACGGAAATCATCGTGCTATCGTGATACCAGCGTGATTCTGGGTGACAGACATATGATTTTATGCTGTACAGTGATATTGGTATCATATATGTGTCACAAGTATTAGAGACTAGATTGACTTTAAAATGCGTAAAATCTAAAAGTCATATGCCTAGGGCTGTGCAAATATCGATAATATCGATATTATCGGATGAAATTTATCGATACGATATCCGATATCATTGAACTCAGATATCGCCGATATCGATAAATTTTTGTAATCGATGTAATGATGATGCCCAATTAAATCAACTACATACACTGGCTCACTGACTACATCCTTTAAAACATATGTAGCAAGCCAATTTTTTAAATGTCCATTGTCTATGGTGTTGAGAAATTGGGCGCATCAGTACCCACTAAGACGAAAGGCAAAACGCAAGAACGATAAAGCTTACAAAACCCTCGACAGGAAATCTAAAATAATTCATAATAAACCACAGGCGGTGAAAGTTATTTCATGTTTATTGTCGTTTGCGGTGTTTTACCAAGATGAATAAGAGCGACTAAAATTTTCAAATGGTTTTGGAGTGACAAATAGAGTTAGAAACGTGATAAAATCGATAGTAGACTAACTCGGGTAAAAATTGTATTTTTTTATTTTATCGGATATCGATCCGATATCCAAAGAAACAGAAAAAAGCTATACAAAGCGGCAGGAACCCTACAATTCCAGTCCTCAGGGAGAAGCCGTACGCCGGAATAAGCCGGACCCTATCATCGCAATTTTTGTCTATTTTATTAAGAGCTGAGCAGAATGGATACGTTTGCGTGCGTTTTGTCAGTTTTGCTATGGGGAACTATCAAAACGCACGCAAACGTATCCATTCTGCTCCGCTCTTTAGTGTTTTTTTTTTGTTTGTTTTTTCTACCAAATTTTATCCTTACAATCATTTTAATGTGATAAATTTTAATTCAAATAACTGGCGAAGCCCTTGGTTGACTCGCAAGACGGTCCTTCTGGTCCGGCCTTCCTCCTAATCAAAATTGCTAAATCCTTCTAATTCCTTTCCGCATTGGCGTTGAACCTAAAATTATAAATTTCAAAACACCTGAATAAAGACAGCTTTGATCAGCTATCAGTTCCGTCCCGGCAGTTGCAGGTGTGAATATTACTGCGTTTGATCCGACTTTATCGTCGACCCTCTATGCAGCGCAAGCTATCATAATTGTAATTCCGCAATTAGCAGCACAAAAGTTCTAAGCAATAAAATAAAAAGCTCTCGGCATTTCGGTAATCCAGAAATGCAATATGATCGATCTGACAATTCGACAGACTTTCTATGTGTCCACTTAAACCAACATCCATACGACTATTGAAAGATTTTGAAAGATATTGAAAGATCTCGACTATAGATAGTGGAATATAGCAACCCTATAACCAGAGACCGGCGGAGTGAAAAACTGTAGAAATGGCAACGTATGAAAATGCATGAAATCGTGAAAATAACACTGGCAGCACTTGAACTTTTTGCTTGCTTCTTATGGAAGCAAAAAGTAAACAAGTCGAATTGGAACCGCTTTTGACGGTTCGATTGGAAACAAGATGGCGTCTTCGCCGATCTCTTATTCTAGCATTTCTAGTGGAATATATAGATGAGCAAAGATAAATCCTCTGTCTCCAAACGAACTGTCAAACGTGTCTCCAAACGAGCATGACGTCATGATTTCAATGGAAATGTTAAGGGCTGTGACGTCATATGCGCGTGTGCACGGGCAAAAAAATCGACTCAGCCATGCTTTCGCTCATCTATAGATTCTACTATCTATAATCTCGACAGGTTGCCTATTTTGCAAACGCCCACATAAATGACATGTTGAATTAATCCTAAAATTAAATTGAGGGAAATCAAGATTTTCGCGAGAGTGTAATTATAAATCCGCGATTTTCGCGACAATATTTGACGGAACCGCGATTTTTGCGACTGGAAGGGTAAATCCGCGACAAATCCGCGAAACTCGAGAAGATCGCGAAATCCGCGACTGTTGTAACAGCCCTGCAGTTCTCTTAAGCTTCCGCTTTATTATTACCCAAAATGTCTCGATGGGCCTGAACTGCGGGTAGTTGGGTGGATTATGTTTTTATTGTTGAAATCTACGTTATTATCGCAATACAACTGAATGACTTCCCGGCTGTAGTGGCAACTCACCAAACCAAAACTTCCCGGGACCTTCATGGGCTTTCATGAAACTTAGTACACGGTTTTTGAAACATTCTTCCTTGTACAGCTTAGAGTCGATCGTCTTATTCGTCACCAACACTTTGGTCTTTGCTCTGCAGGATATGCTCCCTCGCCAAATCAACCGTGTTTTGGCAAATTTGTCCATAAAAGCGGCTTCCATCTGGAATAATTTTTGACTCGCTTTTCGTGCAGCACCATGAAATTTATACCACAGAAAGTGGGCGCCTAGGTAGACATACTGCTGTAAAATAATTCTTGCAGCGGTCACTTTCCGTGCCACTGCAATACAATAAATGATTCCGGATTCTAACTGGACAGAGCCTTACAATACAACAGTTCATTTTAGTTGGATGTTATTTAACATCTAGACTAGAACGGTAATCCCGATAAATGTGACTTAACTAAAACTATGTTTTTGACTGGTTCAAATATACTAAGGGGCAAGATGAACATTCTTACGGGCCACGAAGGGCACCCTTCTAAAAACGAATTTGTGAAACTGAAATGTAGGGTAATTCGCCAAATGTTGAACGGCTAATTTCTTCGCCTATTGTTGAACGCACGTGCATTTCTTATGGGAGTTCAACAATAGGCGACAAAATTAGCCGTTCAACATTTGGCGAATTACCCTATTTATAGCACCAATACTAATAATGAATTATAGCACCAATACAAACAAAAAAAACAATAGCTTTTAATGCGCATTGGCCATATTAAAACAAGAAAACTCTTCTTGGGATCGATAAGTTATTATTTTTTATTGATCAACATCACATTGAATAACTAAAATCAGTTTCAAATTTCAGTAAATTTGCTAATGTACGTTACTCAACAGAATCAGAGCATAGTAAATCATAATTGTAGGTTGTGTAAGGGAATTTGTGGTTTTAGTATTTTGTGTATAAGGCAATCCATAAGACAGCTGCGATCAGCTGACGATTTTTGTTTACTTGAATTTTTTGACATCTATAGACCGGACTGACACAACGATTCAAAGGAAAATGTAAAGCCCGGTTAACACCAGCAGTGAGTTACCTTCAACTGGATACACACTTTGTTTTGATATTGATTGTCAGTCCCATCGCTGAATGTCCTCATAGATAGCCTAATTATTTGATTGTTTCAAAATGGGATGCTCATCTTGTCCCATTTGAGATAAATTATTTAAATCTTTTTAAGCGTGGTCAAACATCTCACTGTGAACCCTGTGGCCCTAAAATATTCTTTGAAGACATAATATGTGTAGTTGATCGAGATTTTAATTTGAAAAATTTTGTTTTATAAAAAACTTCATTTTCTATTGGTTGATTTCTTATAAGAAAATCCAAGTTTTCACCAACTTTTGCTAATTCATCTGTATTTCAGAACCATTTTATTTTTATAATATTTTTTCAGTGTCAAGTCTTTTGTTGGAAGTGTGCGGGGTTATTTAGAGAAAAAGGCACAATAGAAAAAAGAAAAAAGAAAGAAATAAACAATTATAATTACAATTACAATAGCGGTAAAATTAGTGATGCTCTTCTTGCGCCGGGTAGCGATCTTGCCCGTCCTCCCCTACGAGGCCAATCACAAAAAATGAGCAGTTGAATTCGGGTATAGAGTACCGCATGATGACGTAGTTTGACAGTTCAGACACAGACAAACAGACATAACACATTGAACATTTACTCATCAAATTCATCGTCGTTCAAACACTAATGACATCTGTTGATTTCAGTTAGTTGGGCTAATCACGAACCAGATGGCGGTAGTGAGCAAACGTCAAGCTCGAGCAAAAACGATGCGCGCGCCACGAGTGATCGATTGGCCAACTAATGATTATTTGAATTCACGAGTTAATCAGTGAACGATGGAAATTCGACGAGTGTTATGTCTGTTTGTCTGTGGTTCAGAGTTTGTTTACTAGGACATAGTTTCTGGAGTACCCCCACGAAAAATCTGTTTTGCGAATTATATACAAAATGTTGTGTTTTCTATGATTGATTTATGGTACAGGTCGGACTCGATTATCCGGGGACGCGATTATCCGGGGTTCGATTATCCGGAATTTTAGACTCGATTATCCGGAGTATTTTTTTTCTTCAAATTTTTTTAATTCTAAATTTTTATTTTCAGTAGGATAATATACACTATGATTATTTTAACAATGTGGCGTATCTCGGTTGTGGAAGGGGGTTGAAAAAGGGGTCGTTTTGTATATTGAAATTTGACTATAGGCTTGTATATCAACTTGGGGGCAGCAGGGACTATGTCCAAGGGCTTGACGATCCCTCCCCAGGCCATCTGCGAGTTGTGGCGCCTGCCTAGGATGTGGTGGGGTTTGACAGTGGGCCCTGTTAAACCTCTATAAAAAGCTGCATGTATCCGCAAGTAGGCTCCGCCAAAGCGACCGTGTGCCGCTCAAAGCGCACAAGCCCAAGTCCTGGTGTTAGGTGGGACGCTAAACAGCCCTGACACGATGGCCCTCCGGCGAGACAGGAGGTTTGCGCAGGCCCAATAAGCCGCCTAGAAAACCAATAATTACGAACAATATAAGAGATAATGCGACTCGATATAATCGGCAAAGACCTAGGCGACGAATAAAGGATCACGATTGGAAGCTTGGAACATGGAACTGCAAGTCGCTAGGTTTCGCAGGTTGCGACAGGATGATCTACGATGACTTCGACGTCGTGGCGCTGCAGGAGATTTGCTGGACAGGAAAGAAAGTGTGGAAAACCGGCATCGGGCGGCTACCTTCTACCAAAGCTGTGGCACCACCAACGAGCTGGGAACCGGCTTCATAGTGCTGGGTAAGATGCGCCAACGCGTGATTGGGTGGCAGCCAATCAACGCAAGGATGTGCAAGCTGAGGATTAAAGGCCGTTTCTTCAACTATAGCATCATCAACGTGCACTGCCCACACGAAGGGAGACCCGACGACGAGAAAGAAGCGTTCTACGCACAGCTGGAGCAGACATACGATGGATGCCCACTGCGGGACGTCAAAATCGTCATCGGTGACATGAACGCGCAGGTAGGAAGGGAGGAAATGTATAGACCGGTCATCGGACCGGATAGTCTGCACACCGTATCGAATGACAACGGCCAACGATGCATAAACTTCGCAGCCTCCCGCGGAATGGTAGTCCGAAGCACCTTCTTTCCCCGCAAAAATATCCACAAGGCCACATGGAGATCACTTAAGCAAGAAACGGAAAACCAAATCGACCACGTTCTAATCGGGGGTAAATTCTTCTCCGACATCACAAACGTCCGCACTTACTGCAGTGCAAATATTGAATCCGACCACTACCTCGTTGCAGTATGCCTGCGCTCAAAACTCTCGACGGTGTACAACACGCGTCGAAGTCGGACGCCACGGCTTAATATTGGGCGGCTACAAGACGGTAGACTAGCCCAAGAATACGCGCAGCAGCTGGAAGTGGCACTCCCAACGGAAGAGCAGCTAGGCGCAGCGTCTCTTGAAGATGGCTGGAGAGATATTCGATCCGCCATTGGTAGCACCGCAACCGCTGCACTTGGCACGGTGCCCACGGATCAGAGAAACGACTGGTATGACGGCGAATGTGGGCAGTTAGTAGAAGAGAAGAATGCAGCATGGGCGAGATTGCTGCAACACCGCACGAGGGCGAACGAGGCACGATATAAACAGGCGCGGAACAGACAAAACTCGATTTTCCGGAGAAAAAAGCGTCAGCAGGAAAACCGAGACCGTGAAGAGACGGAGCAACTGTACCACGCTAATAACACACGAAAGTTCTATGAGAAGTTGAACCGTTCACGTAAGGTCCACGTGCCACAGCCTGATATGTGTAAGGACATAAACGGGAACCTTCTTACGAACGAGCATGAGGTGATCCAAAGGTGGCGGCAGCACTACGAAGAGCACCTGAATGGCAATGTGACAGACGAAGATGGCGGTATGGTGATGGACCTGGGGGAACGCGCGCAGGACATAATTCTACCGGCTCCGGATCTCCAAGAAATCCAGGAGGAGATTGGCCGGCTGAAGAACAACAAAGCCCCTGGGGTTGACCAATTATCAGGAGAGCTATTTAAACACGGTGGTGAGGCACTGGCTAGAGCGCTGCACTGGGTCATTACCAAGATTTGGGAGGAAGAAGTTTTGCCGCAGGAGTGGATGGAAGGTGTCGTGTGTCTCATCTACAAAAAGGGCGATAAGCTGGATTGTAGCAACTACCGCGCAATCACATTGCTGAACGCCGCCTACAAGGTACTCTCCCAAATTTTATGCCGTCGACTAACACCAATTGCAAGGGAGTTCGCGGGCAGTACCAGGCGGGTTTTATGGGCGAATGCTCCACCACTGACCAGGTGTTCGCCATTCGCCAAGTACTGCAGAAGTGCCGCGAATACAACGTGCCCACACATCATCAATTCATCGACTTCAAAGCCGCATATGATACAATCGATCGGGACCAGCTATGGCAACTTATGCACGAAAACGGATTTCCGGATAAACTGACACGGTTGATCAAAGCGACGATGGATCGGGTGATGTGCGTAGTTCGAGTTTCAGGGACATTCTCGAGTCCCTTCGAAACCCGCAGAGGGTTACGGCAAGGTGATGGTCTTTCGTGTCTGCTATTCAACATCGCTTTTGAAAGGGTGATACGGAGAGCAAGGATTAACACGAGTGTTAGAATTTTCAATAAGTCCGTCCAGCTATTTGGCTTCGCCGACGACATAGATATTATGGCACGTAACTTTGAGAAGATGGACGAAGCCTACATCAGACTGAAGAGGGAAGCTAAGCGGACCGGACTAGTCATTAACACGTCGAAGACGAAGTACATGATAGGAAGAGGTTCAAGAGAAGACAATGTGAGCCACCACGAGTTTGCATCGGTGGTGACGAAATCGAGGTGGTAGAAGAATTTGTGTACTTGGGCTCACTGGTGACTGCCGAAAATGATACCAGCAGAGAAATTCGGAGACGTATAGTGGCTGGAAATCGTACATACTTTGGACTCCGCAAGACGCTCCGATCGAATAGAGTTCGCCGCCGTACCAAACTGACAATCTACAAAACGCTCATTAGACC
Organism: Armigeres subalbatus; assembly: GCF_024139115.2. Classification (NCBI taxonomy): domain Eukaryota; kingdom Metazoa; phylum Arthropoda; class Insecta; order Diptera; family Culicidae; genus Armigeres; species Armigeres subalbatus. Next base: position 150,147,257 of record NC_085139.1, read on the forward strand.
GGTAGTCCTCTACGGACACGAGACCTGGACGATGCTCGTGGAGGACCAATGCGCACTCGGAGTTTTCGAAAGGAAAGTGAAAGATGGGAGAACCATCCATCGTTCACACCGCGAAAATCGGACGACTGCGGTGGGCCGGGCACGTAGCCAGAATGTCGGACAATAACCCGGTGAAAATGGTTCTCGACAACGATCCGACGGGTACAAGAAGGCGAGGTGCGCAGCGGGCAAGGTGGATCGATCAGGTAGAAGATGACTTGCGGACCCTCCGTAGACTGCGTGGCTGGCGACGGGTAGCCATGGACCGAGCCGAATAGAGAAGACTCTTATATACCGCACAGGCCACTTCGGCCTTAGTCTGAATAAATAAAATAAATTGTATATCAACTTCATGAATTCAAATGATTATATCTTCTATATAATAAAAATGAAATGGTCTGTGTTCGTATCCGCATAACTCGAAAACGGCTGGAAGGATTTTCTTCATTTCTTCAGCAGATATGTTCGTTATCGTTTCCGACGGGTTTATATGATATTTCCTCTTGCGAAAATCAAGAATAAGGTCGAGTAAATTATAAATAACTAAAACAAAGATTTGTATGGGAATTTCGCAAGGGCAGTTCACAACGCGCATTTTCGCCTACTATGCAGGACAACGTCTGCCGGGTCGACTAGTTACTATTATATTCATACGAAATAGGTTTATATGAAGAAATATGAACGTAGGTTGTATGGGAGGGACTGAAATAGGGTTGTTCTACATATTTATGTTGTTTGGATGAATCAATTATTTTCTTCAGAACATGTCCACAAACTTCTCGCTTCAAGAACTTTTCCGTGGTCGGAGACGAGCCAGCCTCGGGCTAAAAGTCTCCCTAATAAAGAAAGAAAAAAAAACATTTCCGTGGAAGCCTTGCCACCATAGAACGATGTGTTTGGATGCATAACATTGGTTGCAGAATTCGCTCTCAATTTATAATCAACGACGATGGACATAAAGCATAAGGCTTTTTCTTTAACATATCAAGACATATTTATTTACTCGACAAGCCAATAACTTGCAACAATCTAGAGCTCGAACAAGCTTCGGGCAAACTAAGTTTTCTTATTTCGGCCCTTTCAAATACAACTTCCTTCCAGATAGTTTAAAACAAATTAATAACCGATTCACATTCAAAGAAAAATTAAAACAACATTATAAAGCTAAGATTCATGATTTTCTAGTTTGATTAATTACTTTTTTTCCAATCTAATAATTTATTTGCACTTACTAATAAGATAGAATAACATTTACTCATTGCTGTTTATTTACAGAATCCTTAAAAGGAAACCCGATTTCCACTGGATTCTTTTGTATGTGTGTTGTAACTAATTATGTAGCTATGCCACACCTCTACATTATAGCAAATAAAATTTTATGAACATTTTTGTAGCTTAGAAAATGCGTTGTCAAAAGTTTTAGTTGCGACCATTACCAGGAGGCTCAAATTGAGCTCCTGAGCTTGAGTGGCGGGCAATTTGAAAAAAAAAAGACGTGAAAACAAATTGCTCGTCACCTGATACAAATGCGTGAAAAGGGGCAGAGAAATATTTTCCCCACCGACGTTGTGATAAAACACTTCGTTCTAGTACAATTGCCATTGAAGATCATGTGCAAAACAAGTCAAAATGCTCCATCAGCACCAATAATGACCTTTCAATTGGAGTTATCCTAAAGGAATTTATCTTGCAGAATATCACCCTTTAAGGGATAATCCATTAATTACGTAACGCAAAAATCGCGAGTTTCCAGGAGAAAATCTTCAGCAACAAACGGAAACACGTTACCAAGAAGAGATTGCAAGGACCAGTAAATGGTTTTTTGATGCGCGGATCATTGCCTAATATTTGATTCAAAAGACCTTTTTTTGTCTCCCTCGGACACAAAGTATACCGGAAGGCTATCTGTTTTCTCCAAAAACAAACATCCCGACTAGAAAAGCATAACAAAAAATTAACAAAATTTTAACATATTGTGATATTTATAACTTATTTTGATACAATTTCTCAGTAGCCATTATTTTTCAAATGTTGTAACAGGATTATATCATAATATAATGTGAAAAATGCTTAACACCGAATTGCCAACAGTAAGCAATTAAAATAGATGTAGCAAAGTCTCTCAGCCATATATAGATATCACAAATATCACAACGCTGATAAAATTTGAGATGGTTGCCTTATTTGTAATGTTGTTAATTTCATGTTCTCGAAAAATATTCTAGTTCAGACAAAAACAAAAATATTATAATTGTTGATCGCAATCTGTAGACCTATCACGACCTGTAAAAATTCCAACTGCACAGAAGCAATATATTTTGTATCTTATTCTGTTATAAATTTCTAACAAAATATGTTATTTTTATGATAAAATTGTAACAAAATTTGATAGTTTTTTGTTTCCAGTCGTGCAGTTTTGATAGAAATTTAGATATTTTAACAACATCCTGCACCATGTTTCTAACACATTTTGTTATAAAAATTTAGTATAACATAATAACATAGGATGATATAATTTTGATATGACCTTCTAGTCGGGATATTTTAGATGTCTCGGAGCTTCATAGTATTATATACCGATCATCTATGGTCGGCGAATTGGGGCCCATTTTTGGCACTTCTTCTTTTCTTATTGGCATTACATCCCCACACTGGGACAGAGCCGCCTCGCAGCTTAGTGTTCATTAAGCACTTCCACAGTTATTAACTGCGAGGTTTCTAAGCCAGGTTACCATTTTTGCATTCGTATATCATGAGGCTAGCACGATGATACTTTTATGCCCAGGGAAGTCGAGACAATTTCCAATCCGAAAATTGCCTAGACCGGCACCGGGAATCGAACCCAGCCACTCTCAGCATGGTCTTGCTTTGTAGCTGCGCGTCTTACCGCACGGCTAAGGATGGCCCCTATTGGCACTTATCCTTATCCAATTTGTTTGCGACTGATTGCATTTAACGGGAAATCTTATTAAGTTCCCCCTAACACACGTGACTTGACCGAAAAATTGCGACGCGATTCTAACGCTTGGCGAATGCGATTCTGTCGCCGTTGGAGTGGAACATTGCCTACAGCGACCCAACGATAAAATCGCGGCGACTAGTTTTTGCCGTTGAGGTGATGAAATCACTCAGGTCTGGGGGAGCCTTTATATTGTTTCCTATTGAAAAATGGATAGATCGGACAATTGACTCAAAAGTTTCATAGCTTTTTGTTGAAAATTGACTAGATCAAACTTTGGGTTCAGAAATAATGACCAAAATACTATTTTTTGTACAAAAAGTGCGTAAATAGTCTAGTTATTTTTTATGGCACCTATTCTCAACCATCAAGTTCGATTCAAATGGGAATCCTGTCTCATAATTTCATATTGAAAATTGGCTGGATCGTACTATAGACTCAAAAGTTATGGCAAAAATACTATTTTTCATTGTATACCAGAAAATCACCGATACCGTTAGGCGGATTAATCAGGGTTTTTCCAAAATAATTTCTGACTATGTACACCACTGCAAATACAATAAAACATAATTTTTTCGTCATTTAATTGCAGATTTGATTTTTTTCTAGTGATTCGATTATCCGGAGTGAAAAAAAAATCGATACTCCGGATAATCGAGTCCGACCTGTAGTAATCAAAGTATATCACTGAAATGTTCGGATCAACATGATTTTGATCGTAAATTTATTTTAAATTTTAAATTTCCGCAACACCGATTTTGATTCTAACACCCTGTGGATTCTTTCTAAAATTACATAACGCCGAATTTGGTGATTTTTGACCCCGATCCTCCCCCTCGTAACACTTTTTGTATGGAAGGTTTACTATTTTTGTATGGATCGTAAAGCTCGGCTTGATCCCCTCCCTTCCCCCCTCAGCGTTGCGTAATTTGTGAAAGGCCCCTAAAAAGCTATTTGAACAAACTGTCACGAAAGTGAGGTTAAGTCTATATACCACAAACCCAGAGAGTGGATACCAAAAAGACAGGCGTTTCACCCTCCTGGGTCAATCAGTGATTTTGCAACACTAGCGAACCTAGTGGTGAAAGGCAAGCTTTACTGAACTGGCAGTTTGTTCTGAAATGCCTATTTTGTGGCAAATTATGAACGAAATGGCGCCATAACTTGCTGAAGCGTGTTTAAACCGTAAGGTGGAACTTTGGGATATTTTTTAATTTAATGTACTTACATATTTTAACCTTCCAATTAGGAAAATTTATTTTCTATTTAGTATTTTCTAGAAATAAAATAATAGCATTTTTGTTGTAATATTGAGTTTTAACAATGACTTCTCATCTATCCGGATTGCTAATCCGGAGATGGCGAGTTCGATTCTCGGTCCGGTCTAGGATGTTTTCGGGTTGGAAACATACTCGACATCCTGAGTATAGTGTGCCACACAAGATACATACTCATGCAATGGCGCTCTTAGAAAAGCTTTCAATGAATAACTGAAGAAATGCTAATAGAATACTAAGTTGAAAAGCCGGCCAAGTTTCAGTTGGAATGTAGAGCCATTGAAGAAGAAAACTTGCTTGGAGTTGTAGATATAAAATGTGTTAAGAGCCTTTTTGGTTCTTCAGCTGCAAAGTCCCGCCTTTTTAAATGGCATCTTCAATTAAAAAGTGAAACACCAAAATTTGGAGCCTTTTTTTCGATTTGTAATTTGGACATAATTACAAATTTCAAACACGAGGATCTAATGTTCCATGCAGGTAAAGTACTTTCGAATAGTTTACTTTTGTACTACACTGGGATTGCTATTAAACGAGGTGGTGGGGAAAAAATCCACAAAAAATCGAAGAAAACCCGATTGTATTCATAAAGTTATGCACATTGCAGTGAACTGAGGAATCGATGAAATCTATCCGCGTTAAAAGCGACCCCAGTGTACATCAAATGAAGGCAAAGACCTCTGCAAGTGTCGTTCTAAGAAGTATCCGGTATTGGAAGGTGTCCGGCGCGGGGGCTTCTCCCCCTACTGTTGTCCTATGCCTTGACGGTCAACAAATAATCTCAACCGTCTAAAACGAGTTAAGTACTCTCCAATTAATTTTCGATATCTTTGCAGATACGTATTTCGACCACAACTGTGTGGTCGTCTTCAGTGTATCGTACTTGACTTGACTTATAATAATATCGTTTCAAAAACTGACTGGCAAATCGAGCCATGATGTCTGATGGAAAAGCAACTTGGCATATGCGTCACCGCTAGCACAGTGGAAATAGCTTCGTAAAAACTTTTATGGCAAAATAGTACATTTGCCTACATATACATATAAATATTATCTTGATCATTGCAGTTGGTTTCTTCGATTCTTCTCATTTTGACCAAATTGCGCAAGGAATGATCTCACTGTGCTATAAAGCATTTCAATAAATTAAAAGTGCAAAAACTTTTGGACATTTAATAAAAATGGATATTTTTTATTTATATCCTCCAAAAATAATTAGTTTTTTTTAAATCAGAAGCACAATTTTGAGCTAAATGATAAAAAAATTATTTCATTGGATCCAGCAGATGGGGAAAAAAACTCACCGCTCGGTCGCAGTAGGCGTTCATCAGTTTCCGCAGGGGAGTGTGCTTCTTGATTTTGAACTGCACCACGGCATTATCCTGTCCTAGCACTTTCAAGTTGATGTGCTCAGATTCGGATCCTTTGGAGTCCTATCGACAGAAGAAAAAAAAATACATGTCACTTCATTATCCTCGAGTGCGCCATTTCATGGCGTCCTCGCACAATAGCACGATGTTTCAGCACTTTCATATTAATTCAAATTGTCACGATTTTACCTTCTTTTCTTCCGACATTTTGCGTAAATTGATGCAAGTAAAGCAGAAACCCGGCTCTCGCGCAGCAAAATTGGTCAAACAGGAGAATTAAGTCACGTTTTACACTGCACTACGCACCGAACTTTTTCACTGAGCTGACCGGGTAGAATGATGGCTGCCAATAAAAGTTATGCTGAAATTGGCGTGATGCCGGCTAACGGCAGCCCAAACGATTTCGTTGAACGGACCTGTACAAAGAACTACACGAAATAAACAAGGTTTATATATAATGCATACAAAAGCCTTTTCATGACAGCTCGCACATGTACACGGTAAGGAGGTTGCACTCATAACAAAGAGATGAAGAGTGTCAAAATTGGAACAGCGCATTTGCTGTCAAATCGGTTGTTCCAATCGAGCACAAGGTTGTTATAGAAATACTAGAATAATGGTTGGTTATAGGTTTGCTAGGTTGTTAAAGGTAGGAGTATATATACCTATATACCTATAGGTCATTGCGCGCGGCAAACCTAACCTCACAATTTTGACAGGTACTGGTCCTATTGTTCAGGCATTGAAAAAAATCAGTTCGTGAGTAAAAATCGGTCCATTTTAGGTTTATTTGATGATCAATAGAATGGTATATGGCCTATAGGCGTTGAGCAATCTGACCAGGTATCTGGCAACCCCAATCCTACCCACTACGTTTGACAATAGCCAACATCTTTGAGTTTCCCATTTTTCTATTGAAATTGGGTTTCCCACTGACAATTCTATTTTGTAAACAAACTGTTGAAACAGTGGCGTAGCCAGAAAATTGGTCTGGGAGGGGTTTCCTGAATATTTTTTTTTTTCGAAAAAAAAAATTCTTCTAAAAATGTTGTCTCTGGGGGGGGTTTTATGTCCAAAACCACCCCCGTGCCTACGCCACTGTGTTGAAATAATAGCAAACTGTGTGGCAGTTAGTTTTTGTTAATCGTAGTAAGCCATCAGTAACATTTGAATTTGTAATCGAAGCAATCTAGTCAAGATTTGAATTTATACATAACGTCACCATAGCAACACCGGTTGCTATGCACTTAGTATATAACGACTGCATGGCAACCTGCAACTATAAAACCGGCCTCTGTGGCTAGATTCTTTTAGTCGTAATTGAATAAACCTCCAGTGTTAAAGTTATTAAAACGTGTTTCTCTTCAGGTTATGAGCCCAGTCACGCCATACCTAAGAGTAAAAGTGTAAAAAAGAAAGTTCTCGAAGCCGTTCCCAAATTCAAAATGTCCAGTGCGAGGAAAGCAGGAATCGTGCAGTTCGCAGGTGAAGGATATGACACGTGGAAGTTTCGAGTGGAGACTCAATTATCGGCCCATGGGGTGAAGGAAGCCATCACAAAGGATGCCCCGGAGGATGAGGAAGAAAATGAAGAATTCCAGGAAAACGATGAGAAGGCAAAAGCGCTGCTGGTGGCGTATATTGCGGATAGCCATCTCGAGTACGTACGCGACAAGCAAACGGCAAAAGAAATGTGGACGTCTTTAGCAAACACCTTCGCGAAAAAAGGTTTTGCTGCTCAGACGTACATTCGGCGATCGATGGCTTTGTTGCGGATGGAGGAAGGAACATCATTATCGGATCATTTCCGTCGATTCGATGAGCTGGGAAGACAGCTGAAAGACGCTGGTGCCACTGTTACTGAGCTCGACATGGTGAGTCAGCTTTTTATTTCGTTACCGCCTAGTTACGATGTGGTTACCACGGCGATGGAAAATTTGGACGATCAACAACTGAAGCTTGCGACCGTCAAAGCACGCCTTCTAGCGGAGGAGCAAAAGCGTTCTGGAAGAGAATCCGGTTCGAGTGCTACGAATGGGTCGGATGGAGTGGTGTTAGCGGCCAAATCCAGTAATCGACGTGGGAAATCATCGAAATTTTCCGGAAAGTGCTACCACTGCGGAGAGCTTGGACATAAGAAGTTTGATTGCCCCATGTTAAGGAAACGTTCGGGTCGCGCGCAGGTAGCTAAAATCCCTGTCGATAAGGAGGTGGCGCTGGTTTCAGGAGCAAAAAAGTGTCACGAGCAGAACGTAATCGAGTGGGTACTGGACTCGGGAGCAAGTTGTCACATGGTCAGTGACGAAAGCTATTTTGAGGAACTGCAAGTGCTACAAGATCCGTTTCACATCGACAGTGCGAAGGATGGTGAGGTGCTGGTAGCAACAAAGCAAGGTACGGTGAAGGGCAAGTCGCACGTTGGGAAAAATAGGTACACTTTGTCATTTGGGCAGGTGCTGTTCGTTGACAAGCTGAAGTACAATTTGCTATCCTTGGCGAAATTACTGAAGGCTGGAGTGCACGTTGAGTTCAAGCCAGATCGTGCAATCTTAACGAAGGATGGCGATATCATCGGTGTTGCAGAATTGAAAGGTAACCTTTACTATTTGCGTATGCATTCTATTCGATCTGCCTTAGTAGCCGACAACGCGGAGCTGCAGCTCTGGCATAAGCGATATGGGCATCTCAGCTTCAAGAATGTGCTCAAATTGAAGACGTCTGGAATGGTGGATGGACTGAGTAATGTCCATGGTGATCCTTCGTTTTGCGACACGTGTGCTGCAAGTAACATGGTGAGACAACCATTCAACGGTACAAGACCATCGACACAAAGGCCACTGGAGCGCGTGCACACGGATGTGTGGGCAAATTACCCCTGCGACATCGGACGGTTATCGATATTTCCTATCGTTCGTGGATGACTACACGCACTTTGGAGTCGTTTACCTGCTGAAGAAAAAGGATCAAGTGTTTGATTATTTCAAGATCTATAAAGCGATGGCGACTGCTAAATTTGGAACGAAAATAGCACATTTGCGATGCGACCTTGGACGTGAGTATTTTACAAAGGATCAACTAACTTACTACGCAGAAAAGGGTATTCAAGTGGAGTCAACGGTGGGCTACACCCCGCAACAAAATGGTGTGGCGGAACGTTTTAACCGCACCATAGTGGAGAAAATGAAAGCGATGCTGACGGAGTCTAGTGCACCGAAGTACCTTTGGGGAGAAGCGGTGCTGAACGCGATGTATGTCACGAACCGAAGTCCAACTGAAGCGCTAAAAGGCAAGCAAACACCTGCGGAACGCTGGCATGGCAAAAACCTGATGTGACTAAGCTAAGAGTATTCGCGTCAAGCTTTCTCCTGGATACCGAAGCAGAAACGAGGTAAGCTGGATCCAAACGGGCGAAAGTGTGTCATGCTGGGATATGCACCAACTGGATATCGTCTCTGGGACGAAGAATCTCGGAAAATGTATGTGGCACGTGATGTCCGGTGCAACGAATCATCATTCCCATTCAAGTCACCGACTGAAAGCATTGATCGTCGCCTGGTTATTCCGGAGAATGTATCACCGTTATTCAAGCAAGGGGGATAGTGAAGTATTTGAAGATGCTCGACATTCCGTTGATAACTGCGCAGCTGGAGAGGAAGACAACATCGAAGAAGGCACCAACACACTCCCACCACAATCTGAAAGGAACGAACCATGTGATGATGTTCCAGTGCAAGAGACCAGGTTGGTTTTCTGATTTCATTTCATACAAAGCTTTTTCTACTGGTGCACATTCTATACAGGTTCCCGAATGCTATAATGAGGTCCATGGTCACCCGAACGAGTCTGAGTGGAGACAAGCGATCAAAGACGAGCTGACGGCGCTGCAGAAGAATAATACATGGACCATAGTGAAACGTCCTCCAGAGGTACATCCCGTACCGTGTAAGTGGGTGTTCAACGTGAAGACGGATGCTGAAGGGTGTCCAATACGCTATAAGGCAAGGCTGGTAGCTAAGGGCTACGCACAAAAACGACACGTGGACTACGAAGAAACGTTTGCACCTGTGGCGCGGTTGACTACAATTCGAACACTTTGGCACTAGCAACGACGAATGGATTGAAGATTCACCAGCTAGATGTCAGAACCGCATTTCTGCATGGTAACCTCAACGAGAAAGTGTACATGCAGTGTCCAGAGGTGAAACTAAACCCCGGTTAGGGGTGCTTGCTGCATCGGTCGCTTTACGGTTTGAAGCAATCACCCAGGTGTTGGAACAGCCATTTCAATGAGTTTTTGACGAGTGAGGGTTTTCACAAGATCGAACCACGACTATTGCGTATACGTTCGAGTTTGTGGCGATAATACAGCATACATTGTTGTATACGTCGACGATCTGCTGAGCGCGGGCAAACATGAAGCCGACATCCAACGTGTGAAGAACATCCTAATGCGTAAATTCGAAATGACGGATATGAAGGAGCTGCACCACTTTCTTGGCATCACAATAGAACGGAACATGGAACGAGGAACCATGAAGCTGTCCCAGACTGCACAGATTGAGAAGGTGATTGCTCGTTTTGGCATGGAAAGCTGCAATCCTGTTAAAACACCAGCTGAACCCAGGTTACAGTTAAAGCGAGAAGCCGGACGATGCACGCACCCATATCGTGAACTCATAGGAAGACTGATGTACATCATGATGGGTTCCCGTCCGGACCTGTGTTTCATTGTTGGGTATTTGGCAAGGTTTCAAGATGCTGCTAGTGACGAGCATTGGAAACATGCCAAACGTGTCCTACGGTATCTGCAAGCAACAAAGAAGATGGGATTACTGTACCGAAGAAATCCGAAGGAGCCGAAAGTAGCTGCCTACGTGGATGCAGATTATGCAAGCGACGAGTCCGACCGCAAGTGCGTCTCCGGTTTTCTGCTGAAGGTGCATGGAAACACTGTTGTGTGGTCATCGAAGAAACCGAAGTTCCTGCACAAGTGAGACGATATGGTTGACCGGACTAATGACCGATCTTAAACAAGGTCCACTACATCCGGTACCGCTCTATGAGGACAACCAAGGAGCGATTGCGATGGCAGAACGAGAGGAAACGAAGCGAGTCAAGCACATCGACGTGAAGTACCATTTCATACGAAATGCCGTTGCTGATGGTAAAATTAAGCTGATATACATTGCAACATTGGAAAAGCAACAAGCAGATATCCTTACGAAATCGCTAGCCACTCCGACGTTTATCGCTTTAAGAAATAAAATAGGTTTAGAATAAAATTAACTGAGAGGGGTGTTGAAATAATAGCAAACTGTGTGGCAGTTAGTTTTTGTTAATCGTAGTAAGCCATCAGTAACATTTGAATTTGTAATCGAAGCAATCTAGTCAAGATTTGAATTTATACATAACGTCACCATAGCAACACCGGTTGCTATGCACTTAGTATATAACGACTGCATGGCAACCTGCAACTATAAAACCGGCCTCTGTGGCTAGATTCTTTTAGTCGTAATTGAATAAACCTCCAGTGTTAAAGTTATTAAAACGTGTTTCTCTTCACAAACCACACTTTCGAAGTGATTTTTTCGAAATAGACGTAATTATTTTTCATCATTTTTCAAGAACTTGTGCGAAAGTATGAATGCGAGGTGCTATTTCAGCAAGAATATTGATGCTTTTAATAAATTTTCATATTTCAATCGGCACCAAGCGCTCTACACTCAGGAAAATCGACACATACTTTATGGCAAAAATCCATGTATTTTGAAATATGCATATCATGCGTCGGCATATACTTATTTGCATACAAATTCACACATGGATACTATGACCCACATGGAAAGTATGTGTGAACATACATGCAATGCATGTGTACGCATGGAATATATGTGTCGAAAATATGGAATCCATTTCGCTACCCCCATTGCAAAAATTCATGTGTAAACTCATGAATATAATGCGGAGTTTTTTGTGAGTGTACTTCGCGAAAAAATCACGATATTCAAAATATATTTTCAATGGCAGGTTTCAACGATTATGATTACGCCTTCGTATTAAATTAATCGATGATTTTGATGCTGGTATCAGAAACATGGCCGCTTCGCAGACCCCTGAATCTGACTCACTGAATAATGACGTTCATCGCCCAGAAACCATTTGATCATCATCGCTCATTATCCAAAACTTGCTGAGTGAAGAAAATCACCTACGGAAATAAAGTGAACAATTCTGAAAGTGTATGGGAAATACGGTTTTCAGGTTTTGAATAAATTATATTCATTAATAAAGAGCATTTATACCAAATGGGATTTTGCTTGCTCATGGTTTTCTGCATGATTGATGGTACTACAACATATTGATAATACTGATCAGAGTGATTAAGGCTTGCTTTCTGAATCAAACAATTCACGAAATACGGATTCAACTTTTTATTTATATAAAGTTATCGATGATACTGCATCCATATAGAATATCAGTTTAGAATAAAATATATCAATCGGCTTTTGTTTTTCGAATATGAATTTGCTCCCACAATTCCCTGTTGCGGGATACGACGCCAGTATAGAAACAAAATAAAGCGTGCATAGAAACACATAAACAAGCAATTATTAAAGTACACTCTATAATGTATGAAGATGTAGGTTTAATTTTCAACGAAATTCGTCATTAGGGAAACCTCAAAATGAATCAAAGCATTATCTACAGCCATATTTGCATTATTACAACATAATATAAATATTTTTCTATGAAATTTCATCAGGATAACCAACCTTACATTCTAATGATTTGATTACATGCATTGGAAGTTATATGGGAAGTAAAAATAGATGATTGTATACAATTTTGTAAAAAATAAACACGACAGTGTACATTACAGGATTGGTTCGGCTATCTGCAGCGGACGCCTCCAAGGTAGTCAAGTTAGGGAGCGTCAAGGTGGGATGGTCGGTATGCCCTGTGGGCATATACGAGCAACCCGAAGTTTGCTTCAAGTGCCTGGAACCGGGGCACAAGCAATGGGACTGCAAAGGCCCTGACAGAAGCAATCTCTGCCGACGCTGCGGATTGGAGGGACATAAGGCACAATGCTGCACGAACCCTCCCAATTGTTTGATTTGTTCCAGCATAGCTGTGAACAGCAAGCACCCATGGGGGCTCGATGTGCCCGGCGTTTAAGCGTGCTGCAAAATCAAAGAGCAGGTAAAGCAACTGGCTTGCTCGGCTTCGCCCGAGAGTTTGGTGTGCGCAGGGTTAGAGGAAACGGCGGAACACGTGTTGTGTGCTCACGTTTTCGCGCAATGCGTGACCACATGCTTGCCACATGTGGTCTGGACACTACCCCGGACAACCTAGTTCGGAGGATGTGTAAAGACGAAGTTGGCTGGAACGCCGTTTTATCGGCTATCGCCCAAATCGTCTCGGAGCTACACAGAAGGTGGCGCGTGGACTCAAGGATGGCTAGTTCAGGCGCAAATAAGAGGTGGTCCAAGGGATCGGAGTCGGCTTCATGGGTCATACCGGTGGTCATGCTCTGTGGTCGAACTCGATCCTTTTATCGAACAAGTGGCCGCGCGAAGAACAACATGGTATCGTCGCTTTCGCGGCGTCGGTCAACCGGGCGGGTTCCGAGCCCGAGGACGGAAAGGGGTCCTCGTCATGGCTGGGGCAGGCGTAGGCCTCGCGTCCCTCTGTGTGCTGGCGAATAGGCCCTATCGCAGAAAGGTCAATTTGGGGTGCACGCGGCATCATCATTCTTGATACCAGTCGTGCAGAGGGAAGCAGGCGCGAAGTCGACCCTGCCCACCTTCCGAGGACATAGGGCGTGGTAAGGCCACCTGGAAAGCCGGCAATGCGCTGGCACGATACCATGGTGTTCTTCTAAAAAAGCGAGTCACGATGTTCGATGCTCGATGTTCGATGCTGCAAGGACACGCAGCTAACCTCGAGGGTGCGTCATGCACTGGCCCCCCTTTGAAGCATTACTTTCTGGTTGTACCGAAGGGACGATGGGCTTGGCGGCAATGGAAACGGTTTAGCTGGTCGGGGATGCAGCCCTGCCTCCCTCATTGGAGGTGGCCCCTAACCCAGCACTTCCTGGTCAACCCAGGATGTCTGTTGAGCAGATTCCCCCTCCATTGTTTAGGAAGAAAAAAAAAATGGTAAGGGTTAGAGGGGTTAGAGTCACGAATCATTACAACTTACATTTTGACAGAGTCGATCCGAAGGTTGTTGATGGGGTGGGTACCGCTGGCTTGCAAATCAGGTGGACCATACATTTTTGAGTACTCTTGAGCAGGATGTCATTTCGTTCCAGCGGACTATATTTCTGCAAGGTGGAAAAAGGAGTATTTTTGTGCATGTTAGAAACATGCAAAATAATTCAAACTTACCTGTTAACAGGGTGTGTGGTTTCTGGATTCCATAACAGGTGTAAGCTCTCCACTGCAGCTGAATTCGTTGAGTAGATGTTGAATGTGGTGGATAGGCAACAGAACACGCTGGACTTCAACGAAGCTGCTCCGGGCATTTGAATGTTTCCGATGAATGAATTTAGGTTGTTGCCTCCTGATGCTACTCAGTGATGGAAAAAAGGATGCACCCGTTGGAGAAAATAGGATGCGCCCCTACAGATGGAGAGATGATAAAGGAGGACTGCTGCACTGCTGGGTTGGGGTCCGTTGTGGATGCTCCACCGTCGCATATGACACTGTGGCACCACTCGCAAGAAACGTTATTTGATGTTGATACCTAGAATTTATAAAATAGTAATGTGAAAAAGAAGATGATATATTAATCTTCGGAATTATATGTTGACTTACATTTACTGGTCTACGAGCCGCCGGACCCGGAACGGAACAATTTTCAGGTTCGATCTCGGAGTCTTGGATTATGTTTGAAACTTGACAACAAAAACAACAAACACAAAGACAGTTTTTTCACCCAAATATGAGTAATCTCATTCACTCATAAATGGGTAAAGTCGCTTTATCAACAATATGGGTGAAAATCCAGCTTTCCACGCTCGGTAATGGCGGCTTTTCGGTGTGTAAAAATCAATCGGTCACTGTACTTTTTGACACTAGCTGGAGGAAAACTCACTGGCGAAAAGGCCTTTTTTCCCTTCCCCTCATCCAGGAACGCCAGTGAGCTTTCCTCCAGCTAGTGTCAAACAGTGCAGTGACCGATTGATTTTTACACAGCGACAAGCCGCCATTACCGAGCGTGGAAAGCTGGATTACCGATTTTCTCGGTATATTTTACTCATAATGTGAGTGAAATGTGCAATACCGAAATATGGGTGAATCAAGTACTCATAAATAGGTAAATTGATCTAAGCGTGTAGATGCATGTTGAGTTTAGACAAGATATTTAAAAGGCCTTTTCATGTGATACTGCCGTGCACCAGAGTCCATTATTTATAGGGTTGCGCAAAGAGGATCTTCTTATACTAAAGACACACTGATGGTACAAGTACCACGGTTATATACCCTAGTACATATTGTACCATGGTTTTCCACGTTGTACCAGCATGGTACAAGGTGACACACTAGTGGTACAACTTGTACCATGGTACGAATACCACCAGTGTGTCATTAGTATTACTCTTATTCTGAATGATGCTCTTGTTATTATGTTGAAAACTTTCATTTTTGTTCAACCCTTCAAGTGACTTAACGGGAGTGATCAATTCTAAAGCTTTTTAATTCGATAACCAAAGTCACCTACATAGTGCAAACACGTGAGTTTCTTGTTGCAACTTTATTGGGGGGTGTATTGAAGTTTTTTGAAGCTGTTTCTAGAACAAATCTAATACATTTCAATTTATGAGTTTTAATTCGCCATAATAATCATCAGGCGATAACAATACTTCCGCCATACCCACAATCATTTGTTTACTTTGCTCGATAGGTAGACGGTTTGACAGTTCAATAGGTAGATTTGGCTTCACTCTTTGCGTAACTCTATATATAATAGACTCTGCCGTGCACATGTATGAAAAAAAAGAAAAAAAAAAAGATTCCACATAAAGGTTCGTGAACAAGTCACGACGGCGTCACTGACAGCGGTCTATCTGCACACTGTGCCCGGGACATGGTGGCTATTTTTAGGCTAGGGAGTTAGAAGGAGTTAGATAGGGATGTCTATAGTCTGCCTTTTCGAGTATATACGCGCAAAAAAATGTTGCGGTCAAAACTACCATTCCGAGGGTAGTAATTGTCACCATGGAATTTTTTTTCTGTGTATATTTATATATATATTTTCTCCCTAAACAATGGATGGGGAATCTGCTCAACAGACATCCTGGGTTGTCCAGGAAGTGCGGGGTTAGGGTAGAGATGTCGCAAATTAAACGATTACTTCGATTAATCGATTCATCGTTGTGATAATTGATTAATTTTGAATCGATTATTACCAAACGATTAATCGATTCAATAATCGAGAGGAATCGAGAGTAATCGATTAGTTACTAATCGATTAATCAGGATTTTACGACATCATAAGGATGTCGAAATTTAATTGATTACCTCGATTAATCGATTCATCGTTGTGATAATCGATTAATTTTGAATACATTACTACCCAACGACTAATCGATTCAATAATCGACAAAGATAGAGAGTAATCGATTAGTTACTAATCGATTAATCGGAATTTTACGACATCTCTAGGTTAGGGACCAACTCCAACAGCAAACGAAGGAGGCAGGACTACATCACCGACCCGCTAAACCGTTTCCATTGCCGCCAAGCCCGTCGTCCCTTCGGTACAACCAGAAAGAAATGCTTCAAAAGGGGGGCCAGTGCACAACGCACCCTCGAGGTTTGCTGCGTGTCCTTGCAGCACCAAACATCGTGACTCGCTTTTTTAGAAGGACACCATGATATCGTGCCAGCGCATTGTCGGCTTTCCAGGTGGCCTTACCACGCCCTATGTCCTCGGAAGGTGCGACGGGTCGACTTCCCGTCTGCTTCCCTCTGCACGACTGGTATCAAGAATGATTATGCCACGTGCACCCTAAATTGACCTCTCTGCGATAGGGCCTATTCGCCAATACACAGAGGAACGCCACAAAAGCGACGATACCATACGCATACCATACCGCGCGACCACTTGTTCGATAAAAGGATCGAGTTCGACCACAGGGCACCGGTATGACTCCGAACCCTTGGACCACCTCTTATTTGCGCCTGAACTAGCCATTCCTCGAATCCACCTTCTATGTAGCTCCGAGACGATTTGGACGATAGCCGATAAAACGGCGTTCCAGCCAACTTCATCTTTACACATCCTCCGAACTAGGTTGTCCGGGGCTGGGAGGAAGAAACAGATACAAAAAATGTGTGTGTCAAGCCGAGTGGAAATCTAGCTATCAGTGTGAGCCGAAAACGAAACTCTCGGCAAGCAAATTTTTGAAGGCAATATAACAACAATAACACGCAAAAATGAATTTAGTTTTTTTCAGGTGGCGCCTACGTTGATTGTTCTTTCTTGTTGAAAATTTACTTGTTGCATGACGACAGTATATAATTAATTTGACGTATAGTATCGAGAGCTCCCTCCCAGGTCCGGGGTAGTGTCTAGACCACATGTGGTCACACATTGTGCGAAAACGCGGGCACACGAACAACACGTGTTCCGCCGCTTCCTCTAAACCTGCGCACACCGGACACTCGAGTGAGGCCGAGTGTCCGAATCGGTGGAGATACTGTCTGAAGCAACCATGGCCTGTAAAGACCTGGGTCAGGTGGAAAGTGATTTCCCCATGGAGTCTCTTGACCCACGTGCCTATCTCCGGTATCAACCTATGTGTCCATCTTACATGCACTGTGATTTTGCAGCACGCTTAAATGCCGGGCACTTCAAACCCCCCATGGGATGCTTGCTGTTCGCAGCTTTGCTGAAACAAATCAAACAATTGGGAGGGTTCGTGCAGCATTGTGCCTTATGTCCCTCCAATCCGCAGCGTCGGCAGAGCTTGCTTCTGTCAAGGCCTTTGTAGTCCCATTGCTTGTGCCCCGGTTCCAGGAACTTGAAGCAGACTCTGAGTTGCTCGTATATGCCCACAGTAGTGTTGAACTTAATTTTAAAATTAAAAAAAACACTTTAATAAAGAATTAAAAAAAATATATATATGCCCACAGGGCACACCGACCATCCTACCATGACGCTCCCTAATTTGACTACCTTGGAGGCGTCCTCTGCAGATAGCCGAACCAATGCTACCTGCGTCCCTGTCGGACCTTTCCGTGGACGGCTGCGGTGGGCGTCTCCACTTCACACTGTCGCCGCAGTGCCGTGACGAGCTCTTCGACTTCGGTGATCTCGTCCAGGTCTTTAACCCTTAGATTTACCTTCGTCGTGAGTGCCCTCACCTTGACCGTCTTGTCTAGGACTTCCTCCGCCAACTTCTTGTAAGCGGCGCCCTTTTGCGATACGCCCCGCTTCAGCTCGAGGATCATCTCGCCCGTCCGGGTACGTCGGCGCCGAGTTCACTGAGCTTGACGTCACTCCTCATCGCCTTCAAGACGTCCGAGTACTTAGCATCGTCCGTCGTGATGACTAGGGCATCGCCCCTGGAGCGATTGGCGCCTACCCTAGACTTCTTGCTACCCTCATTCGCCTGGGCCTTCTTTTCAGCCCTTGACGTCTTCGGTTTCCTCTTGTTCTTGACCAAGGTCCAGGAGGCGTCATCCCCCTCTAATTCCCTGGTCTGGTGCGGCTGAGAGCTCTCAGCCTGCCGTAACCCCTTACTACCGTCTATCCTGGGTGGACGAAGCTTTCCGGACCCGGTTTTGGAGGTACCTGGCCGGGGTTCAGCTTCCCAGCCCCACTACTCTTGTTCGTGGTAGTAGCCCTCCGCGTTTTGGAGCGGCCCCAAGGGAGCTCATCCCCTGGAGACTGTCTCCCCCGTTTTTGTGTCTGCTCCGTTGGAGCAGTCACCCCCGACGTGCCCGCCAATACTTGCGCCTCAGTCTGGATAGACTTTGGCATCACCGTCTTCGCTGGCACGACCTCGGTCGATTCGACTTTGCCCTAGTCCGCGATTCCTTGGGCCTCAGTGCTAGCCTCATGATATACGAAAGCAAAAATGGTAACCTTGCTTAGAAACCTCGCAGTTAATAACTGTGGAAGTGCTTAATGAACACTAAGCTGCGAGGCAGCTCTGTCCCAGTGTGGGGATGTAATGCCAATAAGAAGAAGAAAATCAGCATTGGAAAGAAAATTTAACAACAAAGATATTCCCGCAACAGATTTTAACTCTATTTCAAATTTCAAAATGGCTTTAACGGGCTTGGTGGTCATATGGCTACCGCTTTTACCTCATACGCAGGAGGTTGTGGGTTCAATCCCAAGCCCGTTCCATTTCTCCTACTTAGTATCTTTCATATATTTCTCATGTTCTAGCAATAGCTGGAACTGGAAATGGGCTTTCATACCGTTTCCATCTCCTATCCCTATATCTACAACTTGATTAGTTCTAGCAGGTAACTGTTAGAATTCGAAATGAGCGAAAAAGCTCGTTTCGACATTCAATTAGAATATACCACCATCCTTTCATTACTATCAGATTGGTAATCCGTTAACCAAGACGAACCTTTGCCATAGAACCTAACCCCCAGATTCCAATAAAATTTCGCATGAACTCGTGAGCGAGTGCAGTGTTCTCGGCTTGCAGTGGGCGAGTGATTGCATCATCAATTCCTTCCCATCCCCGATAGACCGTGAGGACGTGGCCAGCGCCGTTATCGACCATTCAAAATACTAGAGCTCTCGGACTGTGCACATTGAGGTTGGAGAGTAAATCCCATGCTTACATCCATTGGTTCCCTGTGCAATTGCGATAGTTCGGTCAATCACTGAGTAGTAACTACGAAATAAACGGTCATCATGCTCATGCTCATTTCAAATTTCAAAATGGTTTACTGCCGATTAAAATAATTTTACAAATAAATATGTACCACTTTTACTGGCAACGATTTGCGGTTTCTGTTGCGTTTTGTTCCCATTAATAGTGGTACATGTGCATTTTGTTCCAACACACTTGAAATTTGTCAAGAAACTTCGCGTATTTTTCATTACTACTTTTAGGCACATCAGTCATAACACTGATCCGACAAATGTATGGCCTGACTATAGATAGTGGATTCTACTATCTATAGGCCGGACTATCGAGGTTTCTCTCGTTAATCCGACATTCGAATCCATACAAATGATCCAAAACAAAATCACAGCACAAATTTGAAAACTGACAGCATAATGTAGAAAAAAATATTTTGGGCTCTTTTTAGTGGAATGTATTCAACCGTCTAAGCCGAGTTTAGTACTCTTCATTTAATTCCACTAATTATTTCGTTATCTTTGCAAATACGTATTTCGACCACAACTGTTGTCGAGTCAAGTACGAGACACTGAAGACGACTACACAGTTATGGTCGAAATACGTATCTGCAAAGATAACGAAATAATTAGTGGAATTAAATGGAGAGTACTAAACTCGTCTTACATGGTTGAGCATAATGTGTTTAAATGAGTATTGATACTTTTTAATCAGGAAAATTCCGAATTAGCGATATCCGGACTAACGAGTCGTCGGTTTATACCACAAAAGTTCAACTCAATGGACGCAGTGGTTCTACGCCCCAACAAAAAAAACGAGTCGTCGGATTAGTGAGGTCATTATGCCAAACGGCATTATAGGGGCAGCAGGGACTATATCCAAGAGCTTTACGAACCCTCTCCACGACCTCTGCGAGTTAGGGGCCTGCCTGGAACGTGATAGGGTTTGGTTGTGGGCTCTGTAGAAACCCCTACAAAAAGCTACATTTGTCCGCATGCAAGCCCTATCAAAGCGACCGTGTGTCGCTCAAAGCGCAAAGGAGCCTAGGGAATGCCAACTGGCATGGGGAGTTTCCCTGCTTCGGTAGGGTAGCGAGTGAGCTGCTTCGGCAGAGAGCAAGTGATGTGCTTGAGTATGGACTGCGCATGCCGAGGCAGAAGTGTCGTAGCGTAGTATCGTTGGTTGGTCACTACGTACCGCTATTGACACCTCGAGGCATGGCAGTGGAGAGCTATAGGGTGAGCATCCAAATAAGCCTCACATGGAGCGAGTGACATTTGGCATCTGCTTCGGCGGCAGTGTGGGGGCGGGATTTACACCCACACATCTATAAATAGATGCACATGTGCGCAGCGAGCAAGGTCGGCTGACCAGGTACAGAACGACCTCGAAAGCGAGCGCGGGGCGCATTCGAGGATGGAGATGCGGCCTCGAACCGTGTATTGTGGCGTCAAATTGTTGATACAGTCTTATCTGTTTAGTTGTAAACTAAATAAATGAAATGAACACGTGGTGCATAGGGAGTGTCCCTACACGTAAAGAAATTTAATGTTATTTATTATTAATATTTACGTTTTACTTTTACTAATACTTTTTTGCCAAAGCAGGCGCTTAATGATAGGTATAAGACAAAACTTATACATCGCATTAGCATTAGCATTAGCATTAGCATTGTTACGGTGTAATTCGTAGATTGGACACTAGTGATACTCATGTTTTACTTTTGAGATCCTTATCTAGAATGCTATCAGAAATCAAGAAGGGGAGTGGTCCTTGATTCCAGTCTTAAACAAAAATAACAAAAGCATGAGGATTACTACTCCTAGCCACGCCCATCTTCACCGTAACTAGGGAGAGGAAGGAAGTGATGATGTAGTACTTACTTAACGAGAGGCCACCGACTTAGCGACACCCTCATAAGTACCACGGAGTTGGATAATGAGGAAGGTAATCGTTGGGTCAGGATTTGCCTGTAGCTGGCAATGTAACCGTGGTAGATCTTATCCCGTAACACACCACGTAAAGGTGTCTACCCAGCATTACGGGTAACAAAACTTATACATCGCATTAGTCACATACATTCGGAAACTTATACTTTTCATTAACTTATGAATGTTATTAGCTTTTTGATATGGGATCATTCATCAAGTGGCATAATGAAGAGTATAAGTATTTTCGAATGGTTTTTTGCCATAACATATAAGGTTGTTTTTTTACGTGTACTTTGGTAGGGTAGCGAGTGGGCTGCTTTGGCAGAGAACGAGTAGTAGTAGTAACATTTTTCTTTATTTAATCATTTTTTGTTCTACAATTATTTTTTTAACATGCACAGTAGAGTAGGGCGCAGTTGTATGGAAAAACGCAAACTTTGTCCGATCAAGTGAGATCAAGTTTTTTTCTGAATCGTTTTGGGACCCCAATCAACTGTGCAAAATATGGGCTCGATTGGCTGCAACCTCGAATGCCGCATCGCGTTTTAAATTTACATGGAGATTAGTATGGGAAAACGTACTTTTTTACATTTTTGCTCTTAGCGGCTTCAATTTATCATCAATCACGTGACTCAATTCGTTAGCATATAGTCTGGAAAATGCCGAAGAAGGAAAATTGTTGAAGAAGGTACGTAGCTGGAAGCAGAGCATTAGTGATTAATCATAGATTTAATCATGATTAATGAATAAGGCAGAATTATAAGAACTGTATTTTTGTCTTTGTAGTAAGATCAATTACTTACTAATGTTTTGCGGGCCGGCGAGTAAAGCGGCCCAATTCTTTTATCTACCTCTTTCCAGACGACCAATGATTTACCAAGAATTTACTTCAAGAAAATCTCATAATTCCGGTATCAGCAGTGGTATTCATAACTAATACTACCTACAACCAAAGACAAAGTGCATGCTTGTGGGCGGAACCGAGCGTCGTCTACCTCGGATCCTTGCTAACGGCTGATAACAACCCAAGCAACCAGAAGTTCGGATAAGAAGGGCTATTTTGGCTTAATCAGCTCTCATTTTAAGTAATTTTTTGTATGTAACGGAACTTTAAGTGAACTTTAAAGTTTCGTTAAGGATGCTTGGAACTTGATGTGAACCATAGTGAACCAATTAGTTCGGTTAAGAGTAAATTTAAGTAAAATCTGCACTTCTGGTTGCTGGGGAATGTCAGTCGTGAAATACGAAGGCGCATCATCTGTGGAAGTCGGGCTCCAGAAGAAACTGCGGTCAAAAAAAAATTCGCCACCGCACCAAATGTGTCATGTACAAGACGTCAATAAGACCGGTAGTCCTCTACGGACATGAAACATGGACAATGCTCGAGTAGGACTTGCAAGCACTCGGAGTATTCGAGAGACGGGTGCTTAGGACCATCTTTGGCGGTGTGCAAGAAGACGGTGTGTGGCGGCGAAGAATGAACCATGAGCTCGCCCAGCTCTATGGTGAACCCAGTATCCAGAAGGTAGCTGAAGCCGGAAGGGTACGATGGGCACGGCATGTTGCAAGAATGCCGGACAGCAACCCTGCAAAGATGGTGTTCGCTTCCGATTTGGCAGGTACGAGACGACGTGGATCGCAGCGAGCGAGATGGGCAGACCAGGTGCAAAACGACTTGGCGACCGTGGGGCGTACTCGAGGATGGAGAGATGCGGCCTCGAACCGTGTATTGTGGCGTCAAATTGTTGGTTCAGTGTTATCTGTTTAGATGTAAACTAAATAAATGAATGAATGACTACCTACAACCACAGTCAATACAGGAAGTCTGTGTTCACAACGAGATTACTTCAAGGACAATCCCAACATCCTCTGTGAATTGCAGATACGTATTGCGCTTATTTTTTAATTGCACTGAGCTCGTTCTTATCTGATCGGTGAATGAATTGACTTGCCACATATTTAGATACATCGTGAATAATCAATATCATTAGTAAATTTAAATATTCCCGTTGATTAGAAAAGCAAGTGCATAAATTATTATTTTATGGCAACATATCACTACGAAACGGGACCCTTCGGAGCCTTAAGTAAGATCTCGGTTGCATCTAAGGAGATCTTAGTGCAGTGCACACCGGACGTGTTGCCCGGTAGACGTATCGCTCAGCGGTATTTAAATACAACGCAGATAGGCTATGGTCAGAGGGTGCGTTGATATTACAAGATTACAAGATGGTTTGAACACTCAATGTTCGAAGCGTTATAACTTTTTTCGTGGGCGTTCCAGCAACGTGCCTTCTTTAGCAAAGTTTTTCGGCATCCTTTGGGTTATACTTCAACGCAATGTGCCACTTTGTTTACGATGAATTGAAACCTATAGTAGTAAAAATGCAAAAATATACGTTCTCCCATACTAATTTCCATACAAACTTCAAACGCGATGCGGAAAGCGAGGAAGCAACCAATCGGTCCCAAATTCTGCACAGTTACTCAGGACCCAGAATGGCTTCGAACAACCGTTGATTTGAAAAAAATGACCATGACGCCCCACTCTAATATACAGTGATCGGCCGGCTTAAAAGATATTTTAGTTACTAGATAAAGATTGTCGCTACTGTTCCCTTTGTTCTGCTGTCCGAAACATGTGTGGTACATACCTGTCAAATCGTATGGATTTTCCTTCTTTGACATTTAGCTCCCCTATCCTCGCCAGCAAAAGATGTTCCGGACAGCGACGACAGCGACAATCTTTATCTAGTAACTAAAATATCTTTTGCCGGCTTGGCCGTCAACCTCGATTTGATTTTTTTAAATATATTGTTATTTGAGTTTTACAATATAATATAATATATCATGATGTTATCATGACGACCTTTAGGAGGCGCTAGTGTGTGCAGAGAGCAAGTGATCTGCTTGTGCTGAGGAGGCAGGAGTGTACTAGTGCGCACCACTATTGTGACCTCGAAGCACGGCAGAAGTTTGAGTATGGACTGCTAAATTTGATGAGTTTGGACTTCCACCCTCCCCCTCCATAACACTTTTTGTATGGAAGGTTTAGTTTTTTGTATGGATCGTAACGTTCGGCCTGACTCCCTCCCTCCCCCTACAGCGTTACGTAATTTGTGAAAGGTCCCACTTAACAAATTGCGTAATCTGAATATCTGAATATGCTATTATATCCCGTTCAAATTATGCGATTACTTGTGATATCGTAAATAAATACTCAAAGGAACCTGTTCAGATGACGAGCTTCATGCCATGATAAAGAGTATCCCGACTAATTAGTCATAACAAAATAATATCACAATTATATAAAAATGTGTTACAAATAACAACAATGTCTGCAATAATTTTGTTATAAATTATCTGTCCCGGATAAAGAAAATAAAATTCAATGATAGTCCTGAAAAGAATTATAACAAAATGTGATATAATTAATACGAATAGCAATACATGTAGCACAAATTATAACTTTTTATATTATGTAATGTATTCAATTGAAGACATATTTAGTAACGTTTTTTTTAAACTAGAAGAAATTTTGTTACATTTTTTTTTGTTATAGTTATTACTGAGAAAATGTATGTGACGTTTCTCAAGATACACTTTATCAAGTAATAAAACGAATAAAACCAATAAGACTGTCCTTGTTTTCATCTCGCTCCGTGTCGGTGTCAGCCGAGCGCCGTCAGAGCAATTTCGAACTAATACACAACATCAAAGTATCAGTCCACGATCTACCATCACCGGGGGATGGCGTCTGCACGCTCGTCCATTTATCAGGATCTATCAGAGGTATGTAATATATAATGTAAATATTGATAACGAAAATTGTTTTCATAGATACATGTGTTCTCTTGCCAGATTAAGTATATAGATTTAGTTATTTATACTACATGTGAAGCATAGTAGATCGATATTCGTAAAATTATGTGCTAAGGTGATAGATGGGGTTTCTGTTTCTGTTTCTATTCGCAACATCAAGTATTTATTATAAACATACTTAGATTGTTTACTGTTTATGTGTCTGAATCTTCTTCAAGGAGCACGCAAAATATGCGATAGATTTATAATTCGGACGGAAATCTCATATCTTTGAATGTGATACGATACCCTTCTTATTTAATTATGTTCTTCAAAAAATATTCCTTTGATTCTTTAAGACATTATAATTGTTATAGTTCTTTTTGAGCTCTTATCATATTTTGTCCAATAAATAGTGTAATCTAATTAGCTAACATGCAATCAATAACCGTAACATACCCTTGGTGTTCATTGATTTAAATTTATTATTCGAGCATTTTAAGATTTTAAACTCTTTTAAAAAAATTCATATCAACTGAATAGTCACTTGCCTTGATTAGAATTTCCTGATTTTTCAGGTGTTATGTAATTATTTTGAATGCTATATGTCTATCAGATTTCTGTACATAGTTGAGACTAACGTTCTAAGTCTAACGAGGCAAATATCTTTAAAAAATCAACATCACTTAATAAATGTTTCGATGACAATTTGGCGTCTAATATAATATCCAAAATGAAACGTAATTTTGGGAATAATCTTTTTTTTATTGCTTTAACCGTCCGAACAGGTAAAGTTACAAAATATTATTTCCAACAGTTTCTCGCAATGGTATAGTTTTATATTCGTGTTTCTCAAGTTAAATTTCAATCATAGTAGACTGAATAAAGTTTTCCACTTGTACCAGAATGTTCCTTCGATAGGGGTTTTCAGGTTTCGCATCTCGCATTTTATGAGTAGTAACCACATTCAATCTCAATCGCATGACTAATAAACAGACAAATGTTCTTTAATATCAATTATGTTAGTACTAAAAACAAAACAAAAAAATTAAATATCCTCGAAAAAATCCTTTTGTATTATAATTATACATACAACTATATCATAGAGAACGTTTTCGATACTGATCATAAAAAATAGTTCAATCGAACTTTACTTTTAATACAATTAAAATGTATCTACTATTTGTAGAGTTATCTTATTCAAGATTCAATGATTAACTTACCTACCTACTAAAAATGGAAAAATAGGGTGATAAACCAATGAGAATAGATACAACGCTCATCAGTGGCGTAGCCAGAAAATTGGTCTGGGGGGGGTTTTCTGAACATTTTTTTTTTCGAAAAAAAAATTTCTTCCAAAAATTTTGTCTCTGGGGGGGGTTTTATACCCAAAACCACCCCCGTGGCTACGCCACTGACGCTCATTGATAATAAACTATAAGGACAGCTTGTCACTGATGTTTTTTGTTTGAATGATGTTTTGTATACAAGATGTTGTACACTGCCGTCCTACGCATAACTGCCCATGTACATAGGACTCAGCAAACATAAAACAAATATGCGTAGAACGGAAGTATACAACTCTGTCGAAAATGTATTTATAGTTCACCATCAGCTGCTAGATCACCCCCAGCAAGAACACTGTTTCGCCAGTAGAGACATCGATAATCCTTTGGGGAACGTCCATAAATTACGTAACGCTTAAAGGGGGCATGAGCAATGTGTGACGATCCATACACATTTTTTTGATGCTTCATATAAAAAGTCATATGACATATGGTGGGGTGTTGAAAAAGTCCAATTTTTGCGTTACGTAATTAATGGATATTCTCTTGCTTCAATTGTCTAAATTATGCTTTTTAATGGAAAGTAATGTAGAATTCTGTGCATGTGCGAATGCGATTTGTTTGCCGAAATGACTGAAAACCCCTGGTATTGCATCCTCATCATGTGAAGATTAAATATTGATTTTGTTGAAACTGGCATTCCTGAACTCAATTAACCTTCTCTCCTTTTGTCTTTTACCTTTGAAACCGCATCACGATACACATCCACATTGATGAAACACACATGTATGCGTGGTTTTAGATTTATGATACTGTTCCAAATAAGGTAAATTGCTGAACCATACATAATTTCTTGCATGCTAGTTATCTATTAGATTTTATTTATTTGTTACTTGAAATTTTAGAAAGAGTAGAATGCCTTATTAGTAGAATAGCAGTAATGTTTACAACAATAAATTTCTAGGAAAGTTTTATAAAGAATAATTTTCATTGCAATCTGCGGTAGATTCAAACCTTGAACACAATTATTGACGTAGGACTACGTCTGTGTTTTTGTGTCACAACGGCTACTGACATTGATTCCGGCAACGGCATGGAAAGGCTAACAATAAGATGAGAGAAACCTTTTCATGGCACTGGACCGAAAAATGCCTATCGCATCTTGCAGATAGTTTCTTCAACACAATTGGACATTGATTAGTAAAACTTGTAGCTAAGCACTGATTCGTCAATTTAGATTTTTTCTCACTTGAGACTGGGATGACCATTTAACTTAAATATGCACAGCCTCTATACGCATAGTTGTCCCGTGTTTGCGGGGATTTCACATCTACATGGGACAGTTATGCATATAACAGCAGTGCAGGAAATATAATTTTCGCTTTATTTCTAAGGCTTCTCTTTATTTCATTTGTAAGCTAGACATTACCGTTGTGCGGGGCTTGTTTTAACAAATCGGGGGCACCATTTGGAAAAAGGCAACGTTCTGTGTTAACAATTCTGTCGAAAATAGCCCCCGACGTCAAAAGAAGTCCCTAGCGACGATATTAACAAATATGAAAAACAAAATAAAATTGGAATTAGGTAAAAATTTATTAAATCTAAGCTTGAGGTAGTATTATAAACTATTGTATTTGATCTGACATATTTCTAGGAACATCCCAGAAAATTAATTCCAGAATTATGCAAACAGTTCTATAATCTTGGATGGGTCACTGGAACGGGTGGAGGAATTAGCATCAAACTTGAGTATTGAGTTTATAATTTTGATCCTTTCGGCCGTTTATTTGATATCCATTTTAAATTTACCCCACAGTGATGAAATCTATATTGCTCCTTCTGGAGTACAAAAGGAACGGATTCAGCCAGATGACCTTTTCATACAGAATATTGACGGAGACGACATACAGCTCCCACCGGACTACAAAAAGTAAGTATGTGGAAGATCAATGAGTTTTCTAATTGTGGTATATTTAATGGCAATAGAACATTTGTTACTGTTAAAAATCGAGCAAATGTCAGGCTGGAATTGAACTGCAGAACCTTTTTTGACCTTTCTCACTCCACTCCAAAAGCGAATTTTTGATAGAATACCAGGAGATCCATAGTGTTTCATACTAATCAATTCAGCACTTTTTGGTACTTTGCATCGTCCATTTAACTAGCAACAAGTTCAATCGATGGAAAATGCGGTCTATTTTATCGCTAGTGCAAATTGTCCCAAAGCGTTCTGGAGTTTAGACATTGATTAAACATTTTATCCCGTAGAAAAAAAATCGAAATACAAAATCAGAATGGATTGAATCGTACTATGCAGTAGCAGTAGCGTTTTTTGTGATTGTGCCACGTTTGGCCTAAAGTCGTTTGGCCTAATGCCGTTTGGCATAAGGTCATTTGGCCTAATGGTCGTTTGGCCTAATGGTCGATTGGCCTAATGGTCGTTTGACCTAATTGTCGTTTGGCCTAATGGTCGTTTGGCATAATAGGTACATATAGACGTAAACGATTGAAATATATTGTTATATGAAATTCTTTTTGCACCTTAATAAAGCCATGTGCATGTGATGATGCATGTTAAAATATTGCAAATCACTTTTATAATATGTACAATAAAACCAGGAATTTATAAAAAGGAAGGTATAGAAAACAATGAATCAGATATGTTTTGGCAATGTCGACATATGAAAACAGCATAACTTGAAAGAACTGATCATGCTTCAAAGAAGGCATCAACATTATTGGAAAATGCTTGTCATTTGCAATACCAAAGCAACATGCAGTAAAACTCGAAAGAACAGCTCATGCTTTAAAGAAGGTGTCAACCATATTGTAAAGATTGTATGTTCCCCATACAATATCAAAACTGTAAAACTCAAAAAACAGACCTCATTCGATTTTGGCATCACGTTCGGAACATTTATGTTGCCCAAATCGAATGGTTGTTGTTTTCTTATGATACTTTAACATTTCTTCACTTTTTGTGACACACTGTGACCTTTTTTACATTAAGATACTCATTTTTCTTATATTTATGTTGTAAAAATAAGTTGTTTTTTCATAAAATTGAGCCCACAAAATTTTATTTCGAAATGAAAAGTGAAATGAAACCCAATTTTATTCATCTTTGAGGGGAATTGATGAATTTTCGGCGGAAATAGGTAGGGGAACAGACGGCTTTGGCAGGTTTTGTTCTAATATTGGCAGGGGGGATTTTGTCGACCGAATTTTATGAAATTTGGTCACAATATGCTTTGATATGCAAAGAATGTTTGGGCCAAAAAACCTGCCAAAGCCGTCATTACCCCTATTTTGTTTTATTTTTAAAAATCAAAATGTTTATTCAAATGCGTAGTATGCATCGGCCAAAAGTTTGGGTTCACTCTTTTTTTTAGTATAATTTCAGGCAAAATATACATTGAAGAAACTGAGTTTCCAAACAAAACATGAGTACTTCAGTTCAGAGTTCAGACAATATTCGGCTAAAATTGTGAACGACTAAAATAAGTGAACCCAAACTTATGGCCGATGCATGCACTTGAGTAAATATTTTGATTTTTCAAAATAAAATAATTTTTTTCTGCCGAAAAATCGTCAATGCCGCTCAAAGATGATGAAAATTGGGTCCATTTCACTTTTCATTTTGAAATTTTGTGGGCTCAATTGACAGAAAAATCAACATATTTTTACAACATAATTATAAGACAAACTAGTCGACCCGGCAGACGTTGTCCTGCATAGTAGGCGAAAATGCACGTTGTGAACTGTCTATGCGAAATTTCCATACGAATCTTAATTTTAGTATTTCCCTATTTAATCGACTTTAGTAATGATTTTTGCATCAGGAATTATCATATAAACCCGTCGGAAACGATAATGAACATATCTGCTGAAGGAATGAACAAAATCCATCCAGCCGTTTTCGAGTTATGCGGATACGAACACAGACCATTTCATTTTTATATATAAGATGAGTATCTTAATGTAATATTTTATCACAAAAAAAATGGAAATTATTAGTTTAAAATACCTACGGTGCAAAATCTACTCAAATTCTTTGTATCGAGCTAACAATACCCGAAATCGGATGTAAGACGGCGAAAATACGACCAAAAACTGTTGCCTATATTTTTTGAGGATGAACCCAAACTTTTGGCCGGGAGTGTACATATCGTATGGGGGCCGTCCAGAAACCACGTGGTCATATATGGGGGGAGGGGGGTTTGGAAAATGACCACGATAAGCCACATGGGGGGAGGGGGGGTGTTGCTCTCGAACCACGTGGTTTTTTTTACACGAAAAACTTTTGGGGAATAACACTAACGGTGTGAAAAATACAAATCATTGAAATTTAATGATTTAATCATTAAACGCAAAGCGCATCTGAGGGCCGATGCCCACGTAGCGTCTTTTAAACTTAGCGTTAAAATGACGTAGGTGTGCATCGAGAAAAATCGATAACGCAGCGTTGATCGCAACGACGATGCATATTTGCATTATTTGACCATCTTAGCCTAAGATCCTATATCCATACAAAAATAAACGAAAAAACAGGTTGCGATTCAGTCTCAATCTCCACAAAAAAAAATTGGAAAGGAAAAATGGAAAAATATTTTTAAAAAATTCCGCCCCAGATGGTTTTTGGCATCACGCCGCCGACAGTTTTGCATCAGCGGACTGCAGCTACAATT
Source organism: Armigeres subalbatus (assembly GCF_024139115.2). NCBI lineage: Eukaryota > Metazoa > Arthropoda > Insecta > Diptera > Culicidae > Armigeres > Armigeres subalbatus. Next base: position 150,178,448 of record NC_085139.1, read on the forward strand.
TTGAAAAATGTTCATGTTTTTACAATAATCCAAGAAAAAATCCTAAGAAGAAAAATTCAAAAGAATTTCTTGTGGATATCCCTTAGCCGTGCGGTAAGACGCGCGGCTACAAAGCAAGACCATGCTGAGGGTGGCTGGGTTCGATTCCCGGTGCCGGTCTAGGCAATTTTCGGATTGGAAATTGTCTCGACTTCCCTGGGCATAAAAGTATCATCGTGTTAGCCTCATGATATACGAATGCAAAAATGGTAACCTGGCTTAGAAACCTCGCAGTTAATAACTGTGGAAGTGCTTAATGAACACTAAGCTGCGAGGCGGCTCTGTCCCAGTGCACACTGGTTCAGAAGCCCCCAAAACGTGCGTTTTTTAGTTTTCGACCTGAAAACTACATTTTAGAGTCATGATGTCTTCAGAAGAGTTGAAGGATATTTCTTGGGCTTTCTTTTGATAAGAAAATATCAATGATCTATCCACCTTGAAGGGCGGTATGGAATAAAAAATTTACGCAGATGTACAAAAGCAGTGGTTGTTCTCTGCAATGTTATAAATAATGTGAATTGGAACATCTTTTCTGAAGACACAATATTGGACAAACGGTTTTGTAAGGAATTAGAGCACGTTTTGTATGAATGACCCCCAAAAATCATATTTTGAGCTTAACTTTTTAGAAAATGATTTTAGCACTATGGTTTATTCTACACAGTTGTGCATAATGACAAAAAACATGATTGTCTAGAAGACTACTTTGATATATCTTGAAACCTGTCAAAGTTATTAAGGATTCTTTAGAAAAAATAGTCAATTTTCACATCAACACACCATGAAAAGCGGCAAGAGGCGGCAAGCCAAACAGCCACCTTCTGAAAGATTCGGTTTTAAGCTACCGAATGCACAATGTTTTGTTTTGTTCCATCGTGTTCCACTATTGTTTTGAATCAACTTAAAATAGTCCTTAATGTACGTTTTTCAGTACAACTGTTATGTAAACAATTAAAAAGTGGCTAACATGATTGGTTATTTATTGCATAGTAACAATCTCCATCAAGATGAAACAGCCACATTTAAGACAAATGGCTGCCATTTGTCGAGATTGTAACCATGCAATAAATAACTAGGTAATCATGTTAGCCACTTTTTAATGAATCGCCTGCTTTGAGCGTGCTTTCAGCGGCACACTAAGAGTTAATTTTCCGAAATCAATATGGCGAAAGGTATCTAAGATTCGATTTTTCAAAATTAAGCACCTTTATCAAAAAATATTTGGTAGGCGTAGTAGCGAACACCTTCCTACACAACTGGTACCAAATAGTTTTTCGTGAAAAGTTCCTACTTTTGATAAATCACGCCTTAGATGCCTTTCGCCATATAAATTTCTGGTGGTTAACTCATGCTGGCTATTTGCGCATATACGATAGCGCCTGGATGTGGCAGCGGCGGGTAGAAAATCAGCCACTGCCAATAATTCATTGTTTACGTAACAGTTGTACTGAAAAACGTACATAAGGGACTATTTTAATTTGATTCAAAACAATAGTGGAACACGATGGAACAAAACAAAACATTGTGCATTCGGTAGCTTAAAACCGAATCTTTCAGATGGTGGCTGTTTGGCTTGCCGCTTCTTGCCGCTTTTCATGGTGTTTTGATGTGAAAAATGACTATTTTTTCTAAAGATTCCTTAATAACTTTGACAGGTTTCAAGATAGATCAAAGTAGTCTTCTGAACAAACATGTTTTTTGTCATTATTCACAACTTTCTAGAATAAACCATAGTGCTAAAATCATTTCCAAAAAAGTTAAGCTCAAAATATGATTTTTGGGGGTCATTCATACAAAACGTGCTCTAATTCCTTACAAAACCGTTTGTCCAATATTGTGTCTTCAGAAAAGATGTTCCAATTCACATTCTTTATAACATTGCAGAGAACAACCACTGCTTTTGTACATCTGCGTAAATTTTTTATTCCATACCGCCCTTCAAGGTGGATAGATCATTGATATTTTTTTATCAAAAGAAAGCCCAAGAAATATCCTTCAACTCTTATGAAGACATCATGACTCTAAAATGTAGTTTTCAGGTCGAAAACTAAAAAACGCACGTTTTGGGGGCTCCTGAACCAGTGTGCAGTGTGGGGATGTAATGCCAATAAGAAGAAGAAGAAGAAGAAGAAGTCTTGTGGATATTCAGGAAGAATCAAGTAAAGAAATTTCCTGTAAAATTTTTGACATTACTTCATACAATCCTGATAAAGTGCTGGCATTCAGAATTTTTTTTAAACAATTCTCTCTGAAAAAATTTGCTTGGAAATTTTGCTACAAATTGATAATGAAAAAAACAAAACATGTCCAGTGTAAATTCCGAAAAAAAATCCTTAAAACTCCGAAAAAAAATTCCATGTGAATTCTGTCTGAAAATTAAAAACAGTCCCGTGGGAAATACATATAATTTTCGGTGGAAAAACATTTCAATGAATTTCTTCAACAAGTTCTTCCGAATCTTCGCCAGAAATTTTTCTTCATTTACAAAAGAAGTTTTTCGAACATTTTAAGGAGTGCACTTTAAAATGTTCAGTCTCCAGTTAGCCTTGCGAGTAAAGGCGTAGGATTTCCAATCCGGAAATGACGAGTTCGATTCTCGTTCCTGTCTAGGATGTTTTCGGGTGGGAAACACTATACCTAGGTTATTCATCGTATTTGCTACACACAATATATAATCATGCAATGGCTGGCATATAAAAGCTTTCAATTTATAACTGAGGAAATGCTAATAGAATATACCAAGTTGAAAAGCAGACCAACTTCCAGTTGGAATATGGAGCCAATGCCACATGAAACACTTTGATATTTCCGTTGATTTTTTTTTTCAATTTTGGAATTTTGAAATGAAAATTTTTCGGAATACTTTTTTACGCTCTTTGTGAATTCTATCATATTTTTTTTAATTTTCCAAGTATTTTTTTATTCGAGGCATTATTTAGAGTTTCCACGGAAGAGTCTATGGATTATTTTCAAAAAACTCTTTGGATTTTCAAAGAATAAACTTTTAGAATTCTCAAGGTTCATGTTTTTTTGAATTTGAACCAGAAATCATTTCAAAATTTCATCGGGAATTCATTCTTCTTCGGGATGTCATTTTGATTTCTTTGTAGGTTCAATAATTGCTTTAAATCTTTACCATGCAAAGATGCACAGGAAATGATTTAGAAAGTTTAAGGAATTTTCACATCAGAAAATCTTTAAAAATTTTATTTAATTTTTTAAGGAAATCCTACTGCAAATGCTTCAAAAGTACAACATTTACAAGTACTACAAAAGTACAATTTTTTGTTATTACCACTTGTAAAAACAAAAAGAAATTCCCAGGAAATTCATTATTGGTGTTTTCAGATGACATTTTTTCGATTTTCTACTGGAAAATCTTAGGAATTTCCATCGGAAATACTTTGGCATATTCCGAATAATTTCTTTTGGAAATTAAAAAAAACTGCTGAAAATTTCTAAGAATTTCTTTTGGAAAATGAAAAAAAATTGAAAATTAAAGATTCATTAAAGTTGCCCAGGATTTTGAAAAAAATCTTTAGAGATTCTGTAAAAAAAGTAAGCTGGATTTTTTTTTCTAATTTATACTGGAAATTCTTCGGAATTTGATGTTTATTGGAATTTTCATCGTAAATATGCATTTCGGATCCTTCTACGGATTCTTCTAATTCTTCAAAATTTCTACCGAACATTTTTCGGAACTCTTCCACAGAATTTCGGAAAAAAATGTCGTTGAAATTCTAAAGATTTTCCGGGGAAACTCAGAAGAATTTCTTATCAATATTCCGAAGACTTTCCCTTGCAACTCCAGAATAATTATTCTTGAAATTTAAGAAGATCTTGGAATTTAAAATTAATCCAAGCAATAAATGTAGGCAATAATTTAGGCTTAAGAAACCTAGTTTTTATGATATTGAATAATTAGGATAATTGATCGAAAAAATTAATAATGCAACTAAATGTTCTAAATGCACAAAATTCTAGTTGTGCACATGAAAAAGGTTATGACGTAGAGAAGCATTTAAAAAATCAACATGAAATTCTAAATAAAATGCTTTTTAAATTCATAAAAGGGTCTTAGAACTAAGGTGATTCCTGCGATATGAAAAAAGTGGCAGAAAAAAACACTCCAATTCCTAAAAACCCTCAACAACCCTTTCAGGAATGATGGGTCATATATGCCCAGCGTTTTAGATTGTCTATAAAATCACAAAAGAGAGCTAGGCCACCATTTTCTTCAGTAAAATTATTCATCTAGATATTGGCTTTAGAAAACAAATATGGGAGCTCAAATTTGACTGACAATGAAAACTCAGATATCCGAAATCTTGGGAAGATTTTGATTCTAAGAGCATGTAAATAAAGTTTAAATGTTTGAATCATTCTGAACAGATGGGTGGTCAGATAAGATGGGTCATCCTGAACGTTAAGACAGTGATTAATATTCAGGAATACGAGGTGCTCAAGGTACTTCAAAATGCTCTCAAGTTCAGCCCACGAATCTACCAGATCAATCAAGACATTTGCAATTTTCTTATCATCGGTATATACTCAATCCGAAATAAGCATATGATCCTAATTTCCAATAACATGAGATCCAAGAGACGCATATTCGAGATGTGGAATTAATAGAAGTTCCTTGGGAAATTATTCGAAAGAACCATCAGAGTGACCGAGAAAATATTTTTAGTATGGCATCATTGGCATCCACGAGTCGATATCAAAATAAAATTTCAATGAAGAATTAGAAATTTTGAGTGATGAGCCAGCTCTGGATTGAAAATCTCTTCAGTAGAGAAAAAAAAAATATAAATTTTCCATAATAAAATAGGAAATTGCCAATAAAGAACAATAATAATAAATAAGCACTTGTAAAAGCAAAAATTGCAATTATGAAATAATAATTTTCCATAAAAAAATCAAAATGTTCAACGAAAAATGCAAAATTTTCATGAATAAATTAATATTAGCAATGAACAATTAAAAAAACTATTTTATAATTATTTATTTCTAATATTGATGATTCTGAAAACAATACTGAAATTTGTACAAGAATGCTACTGAAAAGAAACAACAGTAGGAGGTTTAATTTGCATCTCTAAGATTACATATTAAGTTTGTGATTCTCTGATGAACTTTTCGTTGTAGGAGTTCAGTTCAGATGCTTCGCTGAGGTTAATATATTAAAAATTATTTAAAAAAAAACACTAATAAAAAATAACAAATAAAAATATAGGGATATTTTGGAAAATTTCTAAACCATTATAAATTTTTCTCGAAATTTTTATAAGATATTCCTCCTGCTGCATTGAAGGTGTCATCAAAATTTTCGACTTCGTGAAAATTTATAATCTCCATGCTGGGTTTAGTTTGATTTTGAATCAATTGAAATTGTCCATCTTCAAAATTGATCGGATTAAACATATGTTTTAGTTACATAAGGATTTTTTTTAAATTTTTGTACTTGAAAAAAAAAACACGTGGTCATAGGGGGGGGGGGAGGGGGGTCTGCCAAATGACCACGATAAGCCACATGGGGGGAAGGGGGGGGTGAAAATCTTCAAAAATATGACCACGTGGTTTCTGGATGGCCCCATGTGACTGACGATGACTATCAGATAATGTTGTTAAACATAATAGTAATGTGGATTTCCAAATGTAGCATTAAATAAAATATTAACATTTTCACATATTTCATCACAAAGAATAATTTACGTTTTTCAAATTATGCCAAACGACCATTAGGCCAAACAACCATTATGCCAAACAACCATTAGGCCAAACAGCCATTAGGCCAAACGACTTTAGGCCAAATGACCATTAGGCCAAACGACCTTATGCCAAACGTCATTAGGCCAAACGACTTTAGGCCAAATGACCTACAACCTTTTTTTGTTAAATTTAATTCTTTTTTAAGCTTCAGAAATGCGTGATTTTTTTTAAATTTTCAAAATTAAATAATAAAACATTTGCTTAAAGTTTTACTAATAGGGAGAATGACGGCTTTGGCAGGTTTTGTTCTATTATTGGCAGGGGGTTTTTATGATTGACTAGGCTCAAATTTGGCCTAAACATTCTTTGCATATCAAAGAATATTGTGGCCAAATTTCATAAAATTTGGTCGACAAAAACCTCCCTGCCAATAATAGAACAAAACCTGCCAAAGCCGTCTTTCCCCCTATTTATTTTTTTTTAATTCGTTCAATTTTTTGTTTCAAATTTTTACTTGACAACATTTTCTACACATTTTTTAAACTTTGTTAAATTTGTAAAAATATTTCGGACTTTAATTTTTTTTCAAATTTTAAAGTTTCAACATTTTTTTTTTCAATTTTTAAATTTTATAAATTTTACAAATTTCAGTAAATTTTTCAAATTTTTAATTTAAAAAAAATCCCATTTTTTCTAATTTAGAAATTTAATTATTTTTTCAAATTTCTCGAATTTTGTGGATTTAAATTTGAAAAATATTGGGAAATCTATTTTTTCCAAGTTCGTTTATTTGGTAGGCTCAGGCGTGTATAACACTTTACGGAGCCATGGTTCTTTGTGATATATACAATCAATATCATTTAATTTTTCAGTTAGTAAGAGAGGGGTAGAAGCCAGCATACTCGTGGTGACTCGAGGTTAGTTTACAATGTTTAAGGATGGACAGGGCTAAGGATTTGGGATCAGGGAATTTCAGCTTCTCATCCGGGTATTTGGCGTCAGGGACGATGTGGCGTGTCGTCGTGCTCGAGGAAATTGGGAAATCTATACAAAATTTAAGGTTATAATGGATATTCAAAAAATCATTCTTAAGAATTGCGGGTCCGCAAAGTGTCACACACGACTGAGCCTACCAAATGAATGAAATGGTAAAAAAATACTTTTTTGCAATTCCTGATCATAATATCTAGTTTACAGTTCGTCTTTGAGTGATAAAACGGCCTACTTTTCCATACAACGAAATGGGTGCTTTAATGAACATTATGCAACTCAAATGGGTTGCATAATATTCATTATAACATTCATTTGGATGCAATAATGAAAAACCAACATCAGAACAGTAGTTACATGACTTCATTTTGCTGAATTAGTTTGGGTATGTGCTCAAATAGTGTATTCTATGCGCCGCGTAATAAATTAAATAGTTTGGTGTATAGATAGTGGAATATATAGATGAGCGAAGATAAATCCTCTGTCTCCAAACGAACTGTCAAACGTGTCTCCAAACGAGCATGACGTCACGATTTCAATGGAAACGTTAAGGGCTGTGACGTCATATGCAAGTGTGCACGGGCAAAAAAATCAACTCAGCCATGCTTTCGCTCATCTATAGATTCTACTATCTATAGTTTGGTGGACATGACATCAAAAATTTCCAAAGGCAAGTACATCTATCGCTTCACGGCTTGTAGAACTATGCATTTTGGCTCGATAACATGGAATCTGATTGTTTTCCACAGCAACATAATTTATTGGCAAGAATTATCATGTGGAGTAAATTAGACTGTACAATTTTGGTACAGATTTATAAAGTTAAAGTTCATTTTTCGTCATCGCAAAAAATAGCGTGTGCAACTCGTTGCAAAACTCGATTTTTTCTGCACTCGTAGTATTTATAACGTTATAACGTTTATAAACGTTCAACTCGTGATGAAAAAATCATCTTTTTGGAACTTGTTGCACAAACTACTATTAAAATTCGATTAATTCTTTGATTTCTTATTTTTTTAAATCATTTATTTTTTTTTCAAATTTTAAAAAATTTTCAAGGCCCAAAATTTAAAAACAAAATTCAAATTATTATTTATTTTTTCAATATTTTTAAATTGAAATTTTTTGAAATTTTTCAAATTTTTCTCCAATTAGTTTATGATAATTGTTCTAATTTATTTAAAAAAAATCAAATTTTCAAATTCCGATCCGATCCGACTAGATTTCAAACGCTGATACCTCCTTTATCTTTCGATGGATTTTTGAGATTTTCTTACCAATCGATTCGAAAACTTTTCAGCAAATTTCCAAATTTTTGATTACCAACGTAAAAAAATGAAAATTTTAATTCTTTCCAAACCCAGTAAAAATTGAACCAATTAATCTCGTTCATGCATCTCACTAAGTTTCACAAGTTCCATGTAAAAGTAGTGTACGAAGAAGACGAACGAATTTTCAAAACGACTTATCTGCTTTTGTGAATCTTTGGTGTCGATCTACACGCCCGTTTCAAATCACTCAGAGACTGAGTGAAATTGTATTGCCGTCTCTTTTTTTCTCACGGAAAAGTTACTCAATTTTCGTAAAAAGTGGAACTACTCAAATTTTGAGTTGTTCCACTTTTTACGAAAATTGAGTAACTTTTCCGTGGGAAAAAAAGAGACGGCAATACAATTTCACTCAGTCTCTGAGTGATTTGAAACGGGTGTGTAACGAATTTGATAACACTCTCACGCAAACCAATAACATCGGACTTCTGCTACCTGTCGATGGTAAAGGTTTGCGTGGGATTGCTATTCAATTCGCAGAATCGACGTTTGAATCTTTGTTTACAAAAGCAGATAAGTCGTTTTGAAAATTTGGTATTAATATAATGGTTCGTCTTCTTCGTACACTACTCAGTACTACACTACTACTTACATGGAACTTGTGAAACTTAGTGAGATGCATGAACGGGATTGATTGGTTCAATTTTTACTGGGTTTGGAAAGAATTAAAATTTTATTTTTTTTTACTTGGTAATCAAAAATTTGAAAAATTTGCTGAAAAGTTTTTGAATCAATCTCAAAAATCCATCGAAAGATATAGGAGGTATCAGCGTTTGAAATCTAGTCGAATCGGATAATAGCATAACGCCAAGGTCCTTTACGGTGCAGCTCCTTTCCAATGTGACAGTCCCAGACGATGGGACATTTTTTCCTGGTAAACGAAATGATGGTGCACATGATCAGGAAATTACGTCTACACCAATCCACAAATTTGTCGATGATCATTTGCAGCAACCGACAGTCGTCTGGTGACTTCACGAGCATATAGATTTTTAAATCATAGGCATAGACAATTTTGCAATTTTGGAACATGACAAAACATACGTCGTTGAAAAACGAGGAAAAAAGCAAAGGCCCACGATTGCTGCCTTATGGTACGCCGGAGTTGTTGCTGAAAGGTTAGGGCTCAGTACTTCCCAATTTCACAGTTAGCTGTCGCCCGATAAGGTATGACTCCACCCACCTTACAAAGTTATTCGCCACTCCTAAGCGATTTAATTTAGCCAGGAGAATACAATGATTCACTCTATCGAAGGCTGATTTAAGATCCGTGTAGACCGAATCTACCTGAAAAGATTTCAAGCACAGTGAATATATTGCACTAAATTTGTTGATATTGATCTGCCAGGAAAGAATCCATGTTGGTCTGGTGAGATATACATCTTTGCTGATCGAAATAACTCGGTGCTCACCAACATTTCGCAGACTTTGTATCATGCACTCAGTGAAGTCTAACTACGGTGGTTCGATATGTCTCGCTTGTTTCCCTTTTTAAATGTTGGAAATATGATGGATTTGGATGGATCGCCAGAGCCAAAGATTTATTGTAAATGGCTACGGTATGACATTTAGTCAGCACAATGGGCGGAATCCCGTATGTAGTGCACCTAACGGGACATCCCTTATGGCACCATCAACTTCATCTCTGCTTACTCTATTATCGAAAGTTCTAGCAAACTGTTTGGCAAACAAACAAACAAACGCTTGGGTTTTTTAGGTCATCCTGTTTTCGTACCACATATCGTCCATAATGTAGTTTTTATATTTAAAGCTTGCGATATTGACCTTTTTTTGTAAATGGATTTCGATTGCTGGTCGAGTCCTCAAGGTAATTGCACGTTCATTTGTCATAAGACGAGTTTATACAATCCCATTGAATTCCACCACTTAATTGTATCTTGTCAGATACGTATTTCGACCTCAACAGTAAGGCCGTCTTCAGTGTCTCGTACATGACTCGACTCGAGTGAAGACATTCCACTGAAAAGCTCAAAATAATTTTCTTATCAATTGCACGTTGTCATTTTAAGAACTGAAGGCGCCGATAAGACCAAGGTGGTTTACGATGACAGCGTGGGGCAGGCAGTAGCGTCAGCGTAATAGTGAAGAATCGGACTGCTTAATTTACGTTGTGTATTAAGTACAGGGAAGACCAGTCAACAGAGAGAAAAGCTTGGTTGAGTAGTTCGAAGTTAGCTCTAGAGAAGACTGTTCGCTTCGGGCATCGTACCATGACGATAAAGGGAGGGTGTAAATAATCGATTGGTATAAGAGCTTCGGGAGGTTCTACGAGACTGCACATTGTTAAGGCATCTTCGCTGATGTAAATTAGATCCAGCGTACGTAGCAAAAATTTCTTTGTTACATTCAGGTGATTCGTCGTAGAAAGCGATACTAGGAGAAGTGGCTCAGGGTAAGCATACCAACATAAGTCGGGTAAATTAAAATCAAACAGAAGAAGGGTAGTGCGAATGTCAAAGGATATGACGATTGCAGAGATAGTACTCGTATAGTATTGTTCTCGATAATGGCTCGGTTTCTAGATTGATCAGGAGGAATGTGAACTACACCCAAACAAACTGTTTATTCGTTGATTTTAATATTCACTCATAGAAGTTCCATGCCAAAATGGGATGCCAAAAATGTACTCATTCTAATCGCTAGAAATCTATATTTTGGTCCTCAAACATGACCATTTTGTATGAAAATCAGGGAATGCGTTATAACTATATCCGGGGGTGTACCAGGCAAAATAAAACAAAGCTTAGGGCTAGAGATTTAATTCGGGCGATACTTGGATGTTCATGATGCAATCCGCTTCTGATACAGCAACCACTACACGCTCATGAAAAAAAAACATCCTTGGACCGCTGTCAGACTTTCTCTCCGGTTGGAGAAGCCTTTTTTTTTTTTTTTTTTTTTTTTTTTTTGTATGAAAAATAAAATTTGAATAAAGTTTTTTCGGGAACGATTCGGAACGACCTGGTATCATGTATTGAAACCTATTTTTGGTCTACATTGCGGTGGTTAGTGTGGTGATTTGCTCCTAGTTGCTCCAAAGCTGAAAATTGACTGCTTAAATGTTAGAATGAGGACGCTGTTAATGCTTCAGACCTTAATACTTGCGCCTCGAGTACTCGAGTAGCATAGTATATGTTGAATAACAATTCTAACCTCAAAATGAATTTTACGTCCCAAAATTACTCTTTGGTGAACGATTCGAGCAACATATTAGGTTTTGTCCGTCATTTGTATGGGGGCCCGCCACTGTGCCCCGGTGTAATCGACCTCGACGCATGCTGGATCCCCGTTTCTTCATTTTTTACGAAAGCGATGACGTCATCAAGAAGAGATTTCGTTCCTTCCAGGTTCCAAATCATGTAATCGATTATCTTAAAGCCGGATTGTACTCGAAAGCTACCAGATCAACAGTTGCTACGAATCCTCATCCACGTCCATTACTGGCAATGGCCAGCTTTGCGAAAATGTACTCACATTTTTTTAGTAAAAACCAACCGGTTTAGGTGCCTTCCTGTTGCGTCATAAAATGTATTTATGTACATTTAATAGAAGCGCGTAAACAATAATGTTGCATCTGTAGTCTAAAATTATTTATTGATTTTTACAAAAGAAAAAGATTTAGTGTTTTATTGCGTGGCTTTCTCAGTCTAATAAACGATTAGTGTTGTTTTGCCCGACGTTTCGGCCTGTATATTTGGCCTGTTTCAAGGGTAAACAGTCTACCGTTTTCGTTATTTGGTTTGCCGTTTTTCATATAGGGAGGGCTTCTTGTAATCAGTTTAAACATTTAGTGTGAACGTAGGGACTTTGAAAAATACTGCTATTGCACACGACTTGCACTACAATAATAGAATAATAAACCTTGAAAAAGGCCAAATATACAGGCCGAAACGTCGGGCAAAACAAAACTAATCGTTTTGACTAAATTAGACACAATTTATTGATTTTTTTAAATGAGTTTTATTCTATTTCATTGTAGGTTAACAAAAAGTCAATGTACACCTTTGTTCATGTTGGCGTATCGTGACAGAAATGCCGGAGCAGTCATTCACACCCACAGCCAATCTGCAGTGATTGCTACACTATTGTAAGTATAGTAACTACAGTATTCCCTTGCTCATCCGGCTCTCGGCAGGGAATTAAAAACATGCATTTGAATTGAATGCATCATGCTGCTAGTTTTACAAATTTGTACTGTGCGGTTGAAAAAAAATACTATAAGTTTGTGAAGTCGAAGACGGAAGGGCACATCCAAACTTCCGTTTTGCGAAATAACCCGCTCTTTAGTGAATAACATGATCATAGTATGCTCATATAAACTATATAGGTTTTCTAAACGTTTCATTCTTACAGGTGGCCTGGACGTGAATTTCGATGCACCCATTTGGAAATGATAAAGGTGCTTGATGTATGAAACCAATGAAAATAAGGTTCTAATTTTCTTCATTTCAATGCAGGGCATTTACGATCATGAATTAGAACGTAATCTTCGATTTGATGAGGAACTTGTAGTTCCCATAATAGAAAACACACCGTTGGAAAAAGATTTGGAGGACCGAATGGCAAAAGCAATGGAAGAGTATCCTGGAACGTCGGCAATACTTGTTCGGCGACATGGGGTCTATGTTTGGGGGCACAGTTGGCAGAAGGCAAAAGCAATGTATACCTCTTGCAGAGTTAATTAGTACTTATATTAATATATGCGTTTATGTTCCAGGGCGGAATGCTATGATTACTTGTTTTCGTTAGCTGTTGAGATGAAGAAGCTTGGATATGAACCAAACGATGTTCCGAAGTACTATAGAAACAACAAGTAAATCAGTGAATTTAATTATCAACAAAGGAACATTAGGTGCATTAAAAATGCAATATTTGCCGAAACCCCAGGTGTCATCGCCACTTAGCCTATTAGATTTGGCACTCACGAAGCAACAACAATAAAATAACGTAGAGCAAAATAGGAATAGGTTTGATGCCCATTTTTCCGCAGTATCGGGTACAGTTTTTATAGAAAGCACAAAAAATACATTGCAATAAAAATATTTAACCACATCCGTTATGTGATATATTTTAAAATATTCATATTAGATGAAAACTATAGTGAACAGCCCCATACGTCTATTAAGGCTGGTTACTGGGAATATCAGCGTACCCTTCGGCCGCAGCCCATCTGCGTCAATTTCAGCTGAGCAATACGGCTACCTACCTACCTAAATGCAGACTAATTGACATCTTAATACTTTAGGCTCCCAAGGTATTGTCGTCGTTCACTATTCGTATTCGTGATCAGTGCGCCGATTCATCAAATTTGTCCTCGGATCAATGGAACACGGAGTAAACAAAATTTGGCGATTCACCAAAGCGCTGAACATAACCAGCAAGTACAGTCCTTCATTACGTAACGACGACATCTTGCATGCAGGTCCTGAGGAAAAAGCGTAGTTCCTTGCCAAAAGTTTTGCTATTGCTTACCACAATCAATCCGCTGACCAACAACCAACAATTAACAAACGATGCAGTAAAACAGTAGTCTATCGATCGCGTCGACCCTTCCTTGCCAGCTACGAACAACTATTGGCTAGTTCGCCCTAAGTGTATTTTCCGGAACAAGCGCAAGGCTATAGAGGACTATCAACGAAAATAGATAATTAAAGTTAACGCTGCCTAATCGCAAGCCATATTTTTCACTCGTTGTCTAAGCCCTAGACATTTACTGTTTAGAATACTCCTTGTCCTTACTAAGTTTGAACTACATTTCCGTTTTCCGATGAGAAATACTGTGAAGAGAAGACCACTTCCAACAAACCATTGGACAAGAATAAGACGTCTACCGCTACGAGAGGAAATGCTGCCGATGTTAGGCGATTCCTACCAGGTCGCACTTCGTCGTCTTCAGTCTATGGAGAAAACGTTCGGGTTCGTGTTGATGAAGATCTTCGCGTCGCATATCACGAGTGTTTGCAGGAGTATGAAAGTCTGGGTCACATTGAGGAGGTGAATCCCCGCACGTCCTGAGGATTCCCCTACGTATCGTATTCGATGGGTCCTGTCGTAGCTCCACCAGATTGTCGCTGAACGAGATTCTTTTTGTCGGACCAGCAGTACAGCCAGCTCTGTACTGTACGATCATTAACATTCGCTTGCCTCGGTATGCGGTTACTGCTGATGCTAAGAAGATGTTCATCCAGATCGATGACCGATACAGTTACACTGTTTCCACTGCTTCTGCGATGCATCGAAAGCGACGTACGGCTGCTGCATCTATATCGTTTCTACTGGCGAATTCGGACAATGCCACAGTCATCTACTGACAGCCAAATCTCGTGTCGCTCCACTTCGTGGGCAGTCAATTCATCGACTTGAACTGTGCGCCGCTCTGCTCAGTAGACAATCTTCGTAGGGACTCAGATTTCGACGAACCACCAACGGTTTCGTGCCCCGTCTACCTCCTACAAGGTACTCTCCAAAATGTTATGCCGTCGACTAACACCAATTGCAAGAGAGTTCGTGGGGCAATACAAGGCGGTATTCATGGCTAGATATGCTGAAATGCCGCGAATACAACGTACCCACACATCATCTATTCATCGACTTCGAAGCCGTTTATGGTACAATGTATCGAGACCAGCTATGGCAGCTAATGCACGAACACGGATTTCCGGATAAACTGCTACGAATGATCAAGGCAACGATGGATCGGGTGATGTGTGTAGGTCGAGCTTCAGGGGCATTCTCATGTCCCTTCGAAACGCGCAGAGGGTTACGGCAAGATGATGCTCTTTCGTGTCTGCTAAGGCCAGGGATCGACACGAGTGGTACGATTTTCACTAAGCCCGTCCAGTTATTTGGTTTTGCCGAAGACATAGATATTATGGCACGTAACTTTGCAAAGATGGAGGAAGCCTACATCAGACTGAAGGGTGAATCTAACCGGTTTGAACTAGTCATCAACACGTCGAAGACGAAGTACATCATAGGAAGGTTCAAGAGAAGACAACGTCAGCCACCCACCACGATTTTGTATCGGTGGTGACGAAATCGAAGTGGTCGAAGAATTCCTGCTTGAGTGGTACGTCAATGTGTTACCTGTTTCCGGTGCTAACCACAGCTAGCTCAACAAATAAAGCTACCTTTTTCATATGTCCGCGTGTCACCGGGATGGATTACTGTGGAACGTTAATCCTGTGCTCATCGATGTCGTCGCATATTTGTCCTCCGTCGCCTGCATAAACGCCGTCAAACGGTTTGTGGTTCGTCGCGGTCGTGTGTTCAAACTACATTGCGACAACACTACGGCTTTTGTCGGAGAACTGAGAACTTCGCACAATGCGAGATGAGTTTCGTCGTCAATTTCGGTCCAAATCGATCGAATGCAAATTGTTACCAGTAAATCGGCCAAGGGTAAGTGCCAAAACAACGAGTGAGATTTTTTGCGCACATACATACATACAAACATACACACACAGACATCACCTCAATTTGTGGAGCTGAGTCGACTGGCATATACCACTATGGGTCTTCGAGCCTTCTACCAGAATTTTGTTTTTGAGGTGAATATATATAGCCTTTCGATACACATTGGTAAATATGGGACATGGGATTATACGTCCAGTCTACTAGAGAATACTACCTACTAAGCTACCTTGAAAATACAAACCAATTGTTGTTCAGGGTACCTTCAGGCTGATTTGTTTCAAATCTATATTCCAAAATACACATGTAAAATAATTTCGGTACTTGATTTATTTACAAATTATTTGTACTCAACCCCACATATCCGTATCTTCCAGAGTTTCCTGTTGAGGATTCTGCAAGAAAAGAAAAAGTGGAAGCAGATTGGTTTAATTAAATTATTTATTTACAGATAAATAGACGTAACACTAACTATAACTAATTTAGCATTTCACGATATGTAGAACAAATGGACGAACTTATTTAAGCTGAGGTTCAATTTTATTGAATAAGCATACACATTTATTTAATCAACGTAGTTAGTGCATGACAATAATAGCATTTCCGAACAAATTCATTAATAAAATAACATTCAAAACCAGATCTACAGGGCGGGAATGACATTGCGCAGCTTGCGTCGAAACGAGTAAATCATAAATTGCTGGACACGAATCGCAGTCAAGTCGAGCTGCACCCGATGGCATTAACAAGTTGGGGCCCTCCTTAGCCGTGCGATAAGACGCGCGGCTACAAAGCAAGACCATGCTGAGGGTGGCAGAATAAGAACAAGTTGACTATTCTCGGACGTTATAGATGTGAGGTCATTCAATCAGAAATTCACAAGATAATGAAGTTCTGACAATTCTTGCGATAATCAATCATCACGATCTGTTGTTGATCAAGGGGTTGCTGAACAATATCGCCAGAAGCTTGGTGAGAGGATTGGATAGGATAGGATTCTGTAAGCAACTGTTTCAATCAATTCGTCATATTTTCTAGATATTATTATAACACACGCGTATAATTCAATTCAGCTTCCGAGATTAGATTTAGATTTAAGTAATATGTTTAGAGCAGCGAAGGGTTCATTGGAAAAAAAGGTTATGACGAGTGTCAACTTTGTTTGGATTAGGATATATCGAAGAATCATGATGCGCCTTCAAATTTTCTGCTCGACATTGCACTCGAGCTTGCTTTTGTAAGGCAAATTAATGAAAGTATCATGAGTTCTTTGATCAATTTCGCATGGAAGGCAGTCATGAGAGGATGTTGTGCTTTGTTTTAAAATTAAAATTTCCAAATTATTTTGATAGATATAAAATGACAATGTCGGAAGTAACATCATTCGTGCATAGTTTCTTGAAGTGCAAAAAGGCCTACCTAATGTTTTATTGAGTTCAAAACATTTTATCAAATATTGTATGGGCCTTGCTCGTCTTGCCCCGAGGAGGTGGCGAATTCGCCCCATACAGTAAATAAACGCCTTGAGAAAACATATTTCTTAAAACCAGTTTATAACTTTAATAATCAATATTTTTGCAGATGGCTAAGAGACAAATTTGCAGTGTGCAGAGGATTTTTAGTGTTCCACTCTTGCCCCACTTTCCCCTATAACCACTAAACTGCAGTTGTCTGTTCAATGTTAAAAGTGTAAACGATAATAAATAGCTATTATGTTTGTTTCTCTATTGCAGTATGTTTGATAGGTTTGAAATGTAATGCAAATGTAAACAGAACATATATACACAACTATTAACTTGACTCTGTGACTTAACCTGTGCTATTTTACCATTTATCCCACATAATGTATGTGACTTTTAATTACATACATACATACCTGATGTGTCGCTGAAAGACCTTCGAAAATTTCAATATCTGGTGAGGCTATGGGTTGCAGCTGGGACATTTGCTGAGTAATGGCTAATGTTCCACTTTGGCACACATCTATATTTGATGTAATTGTTTCTGAAAGATAAGCAATATTGATGTGAAAAATTAGTAGAAGCAAAAGTATTAAAACGCAAGCGGCCCCGTTATCCCATCCAGCTATTATGATCGCCATGATTCAACCAGTTGATGCAAAAGTATAAGATCGTTAATGTCGCTCCTGTTCACGTGCCTTACATCTAGTTTGCTTGGACCCAGTCTTCTTGTTCTTCTTATTGGCGTTACATCCCCCACTGGGACATCGCCGCCTCGCTGCTCAGTGTTCATTCAGCACTTCCACAGTTATTAACCGCGAGGTTTCTAAGCCAAGTTACCGTTTGTGCATTCGTATATCATGATAACACGATAATACTTTTATGCCCAGAGAAGTCGAGACAATTTCCAAACCGCAAATTTCCTAGACCGGCACCGGTAATCGAACTCAGCCACCCTCACCATGGTCTTGCTTTATAGAAGCACATCTTACCGCTAGGCAAAGAACCTGGACCTAGTACCGGTACTATACATGTCAATCCAATGTGGGTGATGAAACAAAACAAGCACTTCAACAGATTGTATGACAAATTGCGGAATGTCATTCCGCGGAATTCCATTTAGCGGAGTGCGACATTCCGCGGAATGGTGCATTTCGCGGAAATTACCCATCTCGCGGAATGACATTTCCCGGAATAACCCATTCCGCAGAAACATAAAGTGCACTATTATTTTAAAATAATTTGGAAAATTTATTTAAAAAAATGATAGTAAGTAACATACTTATAAGCATAGAATCATGCAGGAAATACGTCTTCCCTTGAATTTTAACGTTTTGATATGATGTAAAAGAAAATTTTGCTAGCCAAATTGTTTCCTTTGAAATAAAAGATTGGCATGCATGATACATTTGTACAATGTTGCGTAATACTTACCTCATTCGCATTCAATAATCATTGAATTAACGACTTTTTCATTTGAAAATATGTCAATGAACGAATGCTAACTATTGGAATCATCCTTCTTGTACATTGTTCAAAAAGTCATACAGCTTTTAAGTCTTGTTTACGAGGAAACTCGAATACTGAACGGATCCCAGTTTTTGCCTTATACCGGGCAAATGCGTGCAGTTCAATAAGGCAGAACCCGTTCTGCGGGCAGAACGCAGTTTTAGCCACCTAAAACCAAATGTAATAAAGGCCAATCCAAAATAAATAATACGTGCATATAAAGAAGGCCAATCCAAAAAATCAATATACCGGGCAAATGGGGGCTACCCCGCATAAAGTCATTTGGCATGAAGCCGTTTGGCATAAAGTCTATTGGCATAATGGTCGTTTGGCATACGCAATGAAAATGATCTTATTTTAAATAATCATATTCTTTACGCAACTTAAAGCTGGACTTCAACATAGACTTCTTGATATTGACAATACTTCTTTATTGCTTTATTGCTTTTTATTGCATGCTTTTAAAGAAGGCATCATCAACTCTTTTGCATTATCCTGAGCAATCGCGTAATATAAAAGAAAAAAATGATCTCTCCTTTTGAATTACTCCGAACAAACGGGTGCTTTAAAAGAAGGCATTTTCATCATCCCGAGCAATCGCGTAATATAAAAGAAGGAATGATGTTATCTCCTTTTGCAAACGCGTGCCGAGCAATCGCGTAAATTAAAAGAAGGAATGAGCTTTATTAAAAGAAGGCAGCATCTATTCTTTTGCATTATCACAAACAATCGCCAAATTTTGAAGAAGAAATTATGACGGCAAATGACAATTATGGCAAATTATTTTATGCCAAACGACTTTATGCCATACAGCAAAGTTTATGGTTTAGTTTATTTAGTAAATTTAGTTAAGTTTATTCATCCATTTCATTTTTATTATATAGATGGGCCGCCCAGACTACGAGCTATATCACTTGATAGAGTAACTTGATGTAAATGTTCTTAAACCTCATTTTCCAGGGTTCTACTCGAAATAATACATATGACGTCTAATTTAAACATTCGGTATATCAAGTATTATATGTGTCTTATAGTCTGACGGCAAATAAAACACTGTGAAAAACCTCGACAGCCTTAGGGGAAGAGGCCCCAAAACGCCCCCCCGATGCAAAACGCCTTTTGTGGTTTCCCTCATATTTACCGTCATTAAGATGTCCGTAACAAAACTAGATCTAAAATTATGTAGGATAGGCGAAGAAAGTTTCAAAATAGGGCATGGGAAGGTCGGAAAAACCGAAAATTTCCACATTTTGAAGAAACATCTAACATTTTGGCGAGGCAGAACGCCCTAGTGGCAATAACCTACAAAGTACTTGCGTCTCCACGGACTATCCATACTAGAATGCTGATTCGCCGACGCGTGGTGCTCTGTTCCCTAGGAGCTGCCAGCTAAAAGGCGTTTTGCCTCATGAGTTTTCCGGCAACAGAATATCACCACTTGAAATGTGAATATTATCAATATGATTGAGATTTTTGACAATTTTTGAATGGCATCAACTAGCTATCTTGTTTAACTGATGCATAATGTAAAAATACCCATGAATAGCGTTACAAATAAGACAATAGAGCAGTGTTTGCTTAGCTAGGGCATATTGCCCCCCCTTCCCCTACATACAAAGTACAAACGAGGTGGCATTTGTAAATAACTCAGCTAAAAAAAATATGTCCCAATTAAATTGTTGGCGAAATGGTCATGTTCCGCGCAACGTCGCATTCCGTGGAATCGGACTCCCCGAAATGGAATTCCGCAGAATGGCATTCCGCAGTTTGTCATACAACCCTTTAACAGGATGCATAATATACGGCTAATTAGAGCATATTTAGGCAACATTTTTGAAATAGCTGGAGCGGCACTAGCGTTCCAGTACATATGCTTTTACACGGACAGATAAATCAACCCAAACTTTGAGTTCAATATACGCACTATTGAGAATATCGCAGAAAAAATTTACCCAAATTTGGGTAGTTTTCCCTTTCTTTCCCATGATTGCTATCAAAACTAGAGCAAGATGCAAACACCTCACCGAGGTTGTTCAGCCCAATAACCCAAATTTGAGTAAATTCAATATTCTCCATTTTGGGTTGATCAAGGTCCGCTTTGGATAAATTAAACTCAGCTTTGGGTAAATTGTTTACATGGGATTAAAGGCAAACTACCTAGTGTCAGAAAAGTCATTTTACTCAAATTTGGGTTATTGGCCCAAACCACGGTTTTGAG
The DNA here is from genome assembly GCF_024139115.2 of Armigeres subalbatus. Lineage (NCBI taxonomy): Eukaryota > Metazoa > Arthropoda > Insecta > Diptera > Culicidae > Armigeres > Armigeres subalbatus. The sequence continues at coordinate 150,199,138 of NC_085139.1, forward strand.
TGCAAACAACCCACTTTTGGGTAGTTTTGGTTTTCAGTGTACTATTCAACCATAATAACCCTTCTTCTTCTTTCTGACCGTGCTAATGTCAACGTCAGCTCGTTTTGTAGGGCCAGTCATTCTGACTATATGCCCTGCTACTTCTTCTTCTAAGTCGTTACAAGCTATGTAACCAATGTCCAATTTACATTTCTTCACAAAATCGGTTATTTCTCTGAACACATTAACATTTTTTGTCTTAAATATCTCCATCAAATTTGAATATGCACATTCGAAACTATATCCGGCTATGATGTGGCCGAATCGGGGGCAGAATAATATCGTATGTTCCGCAGTTTCCTCTTCATCACATAACTCACAATCGCCGTCGTCAATAATCTTTATTTTGGCCAACCAATTTTTCGCATAAGTGTGACCAGTCATTAGTCTATTGAGCAGCCGTACCTCTTGACCCTTCAATTCCTTGTCGTGATACCACGGTTTATCTTGAAGCTGTTTATGTAGTTCGAAGAACATTTTCCCTTTTTCTTTTGAGTAATCTTCATACCATTGTTGTGCAGCAACAGTTTTTTTTCTTGCTAGTTCCCGCATGACGTCTTTGGCAAACAACTGGTGTTCTAGTACTGCTGTCTGAGTTAGTCCCTCTCGAGCTAGCTGATCAGCTACCTCGTTGCCGCTGATTCCCACGTGGCTTGGTATCCATTGGAGTGTAATTCGCCATTTTCGCGCTGTTTCTATGATGTATTTTAGGAGGGTTTCTGCTGTATTAGCTTCCACCGCATCTTCCAACATTTGGCATGCTGTCATCGAATCCGTATAGATAACATAATTATACAGTTTGCCCTCTACCACGAATTGTAGCGCAACACTCAAGGCGTGCAACTCCGCTGCTGTTATGCTGATGTCACCCTCCAACCTGAATGAGCGCTTAACGTCGTAGTCCTGTAAAAACAATCCTATGCCACACAACCTTCCAGCCTTGGATGCATCCGTGAAAATTCTTCCCCGCTCACCGTATTTTTCTTCCATCGTAGCCAGTGCCACTTGCTTCAATTTATTCGGTGGTATGTTCTCTTTCTTATGACCAATAATTCCGTCCAACGATGAGTGGAGTATAGTTGAAATCGTTTTTCAGCAGAATCGCAGTTCCGCCATAATTAGGGGCAGCAGGGACTATGTCCAAGGGCTTGACGACCCCTCCCCATGGCCACTGCGAGTTAGGGGGCCTGCCTAGGATGTGGTGGGGTTTGACAGTGGGCTCTGTTAAACCTCTACAAAAAGCTGCATGTGTCCATAAGCAGGCCCTATCAAACCCGGTCAACACATGAACGTATATGGTGTCGCGTAGGATGCTGAAGTGCAGGCGATAGAGATACTTTTCCACACAACATGTATGTATATCGTCTCCAATTTAGCATCTTGTATTGCACCATGTGCGGTTTTGTGTAGACTGGGAAGCGACCGTGTGCCGCTCAAAGCGCACAAGCCCAACACGAGTGCCAACCGGCACATCAGGATTAATACCAGTGAGATCCTGATTACGGTATACTGGTCAGTGACACACATACGCGCGCGAAAGTAATGCAAAATAAACGACATGTAAAATGAACGTAAACTTACATTCTTTCTTAACGTCAAATAGAGATAAAATAAGGGTTGCTGAATAACATTAGCTTTCCGATTACTATCAATTATTTTCAATTTTAATCCCGTTTCTTTTTACTTTTCTTACGTTAATTAAATGATAACGCGGGCGCCTAATCCGAAATTCAAATGAACAATCGCTCACTTTGAGCGATTGATTGTTTATTCTCGCGAAGAATGAACAATTGTACAAATTAAGGAAATGCTAATACTGCTGTGTAGAAGTTTCATAGGTCACATCACTTTCCATTGTGAATCCCGATCTATGTTACTGATTACCCCACCCAACTAACACTACTTCCTTCCCGTGGTAAATGTGGAGATGCAGAGGTATTCTCGGTCTCTAGTAGCAACAATTACCACACACACACATATTCCCTCCCTTTCCCAACTGACTGTAAGGACTTGGCCGGCGCCGTTATTGATCAACATTTGCGAGCTGCTGAAACGTGCACTTCGAGAATAGTTGGTAAATCCCAACCACTATTCACTTGGATCGTAGTGCAATTTGCACCAGTTCTGATCAATCACGGAGTAGCAACCATTGATATGTACAGTCAGTCTAAGCTAAGCTAAGCTAAGCTAAGAATCGCAGTTCCGCCATAATTGTCGTAACGTGAACTTAGTATATTATGATATTGCGTTATTTGGTATTTCGAAGTATTTTCTAACTCCTGGTGAGTCCATGTCTCTGATAGTAGCGTTGCGTCATATTCTCCAGCATTCAACACTCGTTGTAGTTCTGCTTTGTTCTTATGCAAACTTTGGATATTGCATTGCAATATCCTGAACGAACTATTTGTTTTTGGGGTGAAAATAACTACAAAATAGTTTTAGCTAAATCGAAGCACTCCTTCGAGATAGCTTTGAACTTCTCTTGTAGGTCCTCTGGCATATCCTCTTCTATGAACATCGAATAAAATTTCATCACTTTTTCTTGGAAACCGATGTTAGCCATCTCCAATGCCTTTTGTCTCACTTCGGTGATCATCTTATCTAGCCTCTCTGTTTCGGTAACCCGGTGTGGGTTGTTGAGTCCTGCTCCATCTTCTCTGTTGTCGTTTTGTTGATCATTTCGGCGTATTTGCTTCTCCGCATTTGATTCCTCGTCGGGATGTCGTCGTTTCGAGTTCTTCTTCTTGTCCTTTTCCTTCGGATCCGTCTTGTATAATTTGACCGCCGGTTGGATCGGTTGTCGAGGTACATTTGTCTTCGTGCTGTTTCAATGTTTCCTGGTTATCGCCGACGACCGTTTTGAAGGTCTCCGGCAGGCTTGGGTAATCATGAAAGTTGGTCAGCGGGTCAAAAGGGTTTTGACTGAATACTGAATACATCTCTCGAGCTTCTGCGTAGGTTAGATTTTGCTTGGCACGAATTGCATTGATGCTGGACTGCTTCTTCTTTTCTGGGCAGATAGGGTTAGTCGTTTTGTGATTCATTCTGCAGCTAGCACACTTTATAGGCTTCTCACATGCTCCGTTGTGATTCTCCTTTTCGTGGTGTTCTCCGCAGTTCTTACATCGCCTGGTTCCTTTGCAATTGAGCGTTCGGTGGCCGTACCTCAAGCATTTTTCGCACAGCTCCACCTTCCTGATGAAGGGCAGGATTCTGGTCACGCAGCTAAAAAGCTTTACTTTGTCGGGTAGCTTCGATGCCCGGAAAGAGACACTAACTCTGTTCAGGGGAATTTGAGCATTGTTCTCCTTGCGATGCAAACGACGAACTTGGAATACGGGATACTCGCTCTCCAATCCGTGTTGTATTTCCTCAGGGATATCTACTGGCACACCAGCAATGACACCTGTGATTGTGATTAGGTGGTTGGGGATGTAGGCGCGGTAGTTACCGTCCGATGTGTTCGCTGTGATCGCTGTCACTAACGCATAAGCTTTGATGAAATTGTTCACCAAGATCATAATTTTGAACCTGCCCAAGTATTTCATGTCCATGACATAGCTACGAAATCCTTCCATCTTTCGAAAATTTGTTGATCTTCGTGTTGCTTCCGTTATTTTTTGTCTTCAGTTCAACATAAATACGATACGGTGCGGTGTCGGCAAATGTGTACTGTATATTTTCCATATCTCCTCCCGTTGCATTCATTTGGGGTCTGTTGTAGCCTATGCCTGGGGGCCTCATTCCGAATTGATCATTGGTTTCCCGAAACCTTGGAGGTCCAGTATCTCTAACGGCCCCTTCGGAACCAAGCGGTTCCATAATGAGCGACCTAACCTCACTCCTATCCCAAGTTTTTCTTCTTTTTTTCAAGAAAAAATGGCCGCCGTTTGACGGCGTCGTCGGCGTGGTATTTTTGTCGGAAAAGAAAATTCTTTCACCGTCTTCCTGTCACCGCACTGCTTTTTCTCTCGAATTAACTATTTTTCTTCTCCGATAAATATTAAGTACGATTACACCACTAAAAAAGAATTTGATAGAAAGACTAGAACAAGAACTTTCTTTCACTTCACTAGCCAAACGTGGAATGCTACCGTGCGTTCGTCGGGCGCGGAGTGCATAATAACCCAGTTTTCACATAAAGAGTTTAATCGGCGCCTCAATGTCAAATTCATTGTTTTGGTTTAGTACTCAGGCATGAAAACTGGGCTACTGTGATGAAAAACATGGACATCTGACACATAAAGTACCGTCTTAAACAAAACATGTTGATCACAAGATTTTAAGATTTTAAGCCAAACTACCATTTTTCCATGTGGATACCATGAGGCTAACAAGAAGATACTCTTATGTGCAGGGAAGTCTACCCAAGCAACCAGAAGTTAAGATTTTACTTAAATTGACTCTTAACCGAACTAATTGGTTCACTATGGTTCACATCAAGTTACAAGCATCCTTAACGGAACTTTAAAGTTCACTTTTACGCTCCCATACAAAAAATTACTTAAAATGAGAGCTGATTAAGTCAAAATAGCCCTTCTTATCCGAAATTCTGGTTGCTGGTGCGGAAAACCGGTGCGGAAATCGAATCCAGCTACCTTCAGAATGCTCTTGCCTATTGCCCACCCACTTCCACTAGGTGGAAAAGGCCTTTCGTACCTATCTGGATACCTGGTTGGCTAATGTGTCGATACATCTATGCCTGGCGTATTGTAGAACTCCATTATCGTTGGTCTTGACTTGGGCGATGTACCTTCAATTTCACCAAATGTTTAGGGTTCTTAGGTCCAGCTGGTCTCTATCCGGTTCTCTGTTGAATATTGCTTTCACAATTTTTTTCTTCCGACATTCGCTCTGAGTTACCAGCCCACTGAAGTCTGCCGTATTTTATACTATTCACAATATTTTCTTTTTTGTACACTATCAAGCTCGTGATGTATGTGTCTACGTCATATTTCATTATCTAGTTTTCCATTTTCTAGTTTATACGCAACACTTTTTGCTCGAAAATAGCTGTACAGTCCGGTAGAATAAGTGTTTGATACATTTTTTTTCCGTCTGCATGACGCGGGACCTAAACTGTTAACGTAACACATAGAATGCCCTATTCGCAGCAGCAATACGTCTTTTCAACTTCACAGGAAACATCATTGTCACAAGCCACAAGCGTTCCATGGTAAACAAATTCCTCAACAAATTCTCTTTAAGCATTACCTCAGCACCAACACTTTTAGAACTACCTCTATCCCAACCCGCATGCGACCGTGTGATGATAGTGCCGATATCCTAATCGCGCCCTCGAGTGCAATGTTGAACGAAAAATGCAAAAGTCAAAAGAACCTGCTTCAATCCATCTAAAATCACAAACGAGATCGACATTTTGTATGCAATCCGAATATGTACTTGATTTCAAGCCATCAAGCGTTGCATGTATCAGCCTAATTAGTTTAGCCGGAAAACCATGTTCAGAAATTATGTGTCCTCTTATATTTTTTGGTGTGGCTGTCAAGCTTGACCGTCAATCCTGCTCCGTAATACATCTTCGTTTTCACCGTTTAACAAATGTTCGATGAGCTTCGTCCTTCTGGCTGCCCCATAGTTTTGTCTGTCAGTAAAATCCCCTTTTCGATCATCGCACATGACGAACACTGGCGCTGTCTTATGCCGCGCGCCATTGACAATCGCGTAAAACCTCCGCATATCGTTTCTATCCATGTCCTCCTGTGCTTCAGCTATCACACTCTCTTCGTGCTGCCTTTTTATGTTGCGGTGGGTTGCAAAATTGGCATTCTACTCCTGGCAGCACTCCTCATCAATCCAACCATTTAGGGCGCTTTTTAACTGTACTGTTTTTTTAGCTGGAGGTTGGCTAACTGGGAGACCTTAGCCTAGCTGTTAAATGCGCGGCTTCAAAGCAAGCCCATTAAAAGGGTTGGATATTGTCTCGACTTCCCTGGGCATAAAAGTATCGTCGTGTTAGTAAGAAAGCAATACATCGAAAGTACCCTCGTCTACCCAGTTACAAAAGCGACATTCGTATACTTGGCTGCTTTCTTTGCCTAGTAATAGAATTTTTGCTGTATAACATCAACTATTGTTACAATATACCTGCACTATGAACTAGGTTTGATAAGGTAAGCTATCGGTATTAATTTACCTCCAAATTGGGATCCGTTTGAAGTATACACGCTCCATCGAGTGATGAATGGTCCAACAGAGGCCGGGCTCATTTGCTCGATTGTTACAACCGTAGTATCGTTTGGTGATAACGCAGGTAGAAAGTATTTCTTTTCCTCGGATTCATTTTTTAAATATGTACCGTCTGGCCAACTTGTTTCGCCATTGTTCTGCAGTAGCCATGATTGTTTGAATCTGAAACAAGAAATACAAATCATTGTCAGGGAAATTCCCACTCATCAGAAGCATCGTATGACAAAATGAACTATGAATACTGCTTGGAATCGCGTATATTGGCATGGTTTATCATTCATATGGGACAGGAATGCGATTACATATTTGTCAATGATTTTTCAAACAGTTTTTCTGTTCAATGTATGATATACTTTATTAAGTGGAAAGATAGCTTTAGAACTATGATGTGAATCATTTGAAGATTTTAGCTGTGAGTACTCACGGTGTGTTTGGTGTTACTTTCTCATCCTTCCCTATGGTGAGATCGTTCAGGAACTTCATCGAGGGAAGACGGGAAAATGCCATAAAATCAAAATAACATCCTACGGCAGCTTGCAGGTTCCTTGATTAAACGAACAAACATACGAAAACAACTATTACGATATAATCCTTTTAATATTTTAAGACGAGTTATTACTATCCATTTAATTCCATCACTTTGGGAACTTTTAAAAACATAGATATGTTCGTTACACACATCACGTGGTGAGTCATCCCCTGATGTATTGCTTTATAGCGGGCCGAGGAAGGGGGGTGTGGGTTTGAGTAGTGGAGAGAAAGTTGGTTTTATTGGGTCGGGTACGAACATTTATTACAATCCATCCTCACACTGGATTTGCCTCACCAAGATGGCTGAGAGCATTCCGTTATCCCCTATCAAAAAGTTTGAACAGCTCTAGAAAATCATATAGAAAAAGCGAATGAAGCTGGTGTTGAAAACCAATCTGAGAAAGGGTTGAAATGTTGTATACAAAATTGACAGCGCTCCCAACGTACACCAGCTACGATTGATAAACATTCTTTGCCGCACCACGAACGGACGATCTACTAATGATTTCCGAAAAGGTACCTGCATGATTTTATTTCGATCCAATAAACAACGGAAAATTATGTGTAGACTAATATCTGCACCAGCTCTTTTTCTTGCAATCGTACGCGCTTTGAAATCAATGAACAGGAATTTCAGGACGTTTCAAAGGCTAAACATCTTTACCGTCGTTGATTGGCTCTTGCGGAAACCTTCCTGGTAATCGCCGACGAAAGGCTCAAGCGCTGTTAAACAAAATACGGATCGGCCATATGATGGCCTCCAACTAGTCGGTAGGCATTTCTGATGTCCAACTGTTTGACTAATCTCGGTCTCCAAATGGTCAAAATCATGACATGGCCATCGAAAATTACTTCGCACCTTGGGACAAACCACAATCTTCTATATACATAAAAATGAATTTCTGTCTGTCTGAACCTTATATTACTTAATACTACTAAACCGATGGGCGTGAAAATTTTTATGCGGAGGTTTTTGGGGCCGGGGAACGTTGTTGAGATGGTTCAAGACCCCTCCCCCTTTGGAAAGGAGGGTCCCATACAAATGAAATAGACATTTCTGCATAACTCGAGAAATAGTCAGAGAATAAATCAATTTCAGGCGAAAAGTGAAATGCATGAAATTAGAAGGAAACCAACATTCACATCTTTCAAAAGTGCAGCATCTACGAGCAGTAGTTTTAAATAGGCTCTTCAATAATTAATGATTTGAGTGTATTACTTCTACTTGAAGTTAAACGATTTACAATGATATGGAAATGCTAATATCATCTTCCAAACTTAAACGTACATGTTCATGATAGAATTAGAGGCGAAAGTATAGAATTGATAGTTCCGTTAGGATACGGCAGGCATGAAGAATGTTTTTTTATAGAAGTCGATTTGAAAGCGAGCGGAGGGCAATATTTGTGATGGCACATATCGCACGACCTTCCTTCTGCCAAGCCCCCGTATGAAGGGGGAGGGAAGAATATCAGTGTGGAAGCTGATATATCTCCACTGGCAAAAGAAAGGTGGTTTGATTTGCTCATATGCCATCGCGTGCGGAAGGATTTTCTATCGCAATGAGAAAACAGAACTGTGCAATAAAAATCCTATTCGACTAAATGCTGATGTCATATTAGAAATTTGGAGACAGTACTCGTCGTCCCCAACATAACGACGTTTTCCTTATGAAAATAATGCAATTCCTTAGCATGTCCATATCACCACCAGCCCCTCCCTTCTACCCTTATTAGCTCTCAATACTTATACAAAGTGAGTCACTAACACAAACCGGATGTGTGCAATGTGTATTAAAAATGAATAAACAAGTGAACTTCTTAAAAATGTATTCTTGATCGATTGATTGCATTAAAATTTGGTGGTGATGATTGTTTTGATTGTTTGTAAAATTAGTGAGATTTATGATTATTGTGCAGTTTAAGTGATAGGAATAAGTCCTCACAGGAAATAGTTTGTTCATTACGCCATTAATTTCTTCGTAAATGCGCAATATAGGAATATCTACCTTTTAGTGAACAGAAAACATTTAGACAATCAAAGCTTAATCCAATTATATACTGGTAGAAATAAAGAAAAAAGAGAGGCTAGATTTCCATATAAAATGATCATGTTTAGAGGTAGAAATGTCGATTCTATTGGGCCGATTAATTGACATCAAGTTTAAAATACCTTGAGTTTGTTATCAATGAAGGTTATATTTACGCATATATCTTGCTCATACGCGTTTCTGCTGGATATAATTATAAAGACGAATCTCTAGTATGGAGCCTTATATGAAAAGTGTTCTTTATAATTTGGTATTTTCTGGTTCTTAATCCTGGTTGTACAATTTCATAAGGAAAGTTCCAGTTAAAATAAGATGGATACTAAAATTTCACCTAAATGAATCGCTACGAGTCTTGATTTCGATCCCCAATAAAAAAAATGTATAGAAATCATGCTCCGGCGATATGTAACATGAAATTTTTTTTAATATTTTGCAACATTTTTTTCTTACCAATTAGACATATCCAGGAAAAACGTAGCAGTGGAATAGTTTAAATTCTCGCCTATGGATTGGAACTGCTTAATCAAGTCATCCTTATCTGATGTTACCATCGCTGTAAATTGACAGAGAATATGTTAAATATTGCAAAAGTCATATCCAGCTGATTATTACGTACAACTAAATTGAGTCAGGAAGTTCTGCTCAATATCATCCATGTTTTGGTTGTCCTCCATTTTTGTCTTATGTCCAGGAATCTTATTTATTTTCTCATTTAACACTGTGGTGGATTGCAAAATACAAGCAGTATTTTTTCACTCAACACTCTTGACACGAAATGCAAATTATAATCCAATATGGAATATAAAAACCTAAAAATTGCAGGCTATTCTAACAATTTAAAAAAATCTTTTCATACCTTTGAAGGACGTGAACTTTTATTATTTGTGTCGTGTCGTGGTGGACAACAAGCTTTGAAACATGAAAATAAATAAAAGCAGATAAAGAATATACGGATAATCGAGGATACACATTTAATGGTTCAAAATTACCCATGTTGGAGACCTACACAACAAGATGAAAAGTACCCAATTTCAGGTATTTTTTACTCCACTGAAGAGCACAGACAACCCAGAGACGTTGTTTATAGATAGAGACCCGCAAACAGTGAAGCCGAAAGTACCAAACGAACCGTCAAATGCGGTACCAAACGAGCAAAGTAAACAAACATTACCAATCGGTACTAAATGCAAGATAGGTATTGTAATCAACATTATAGAAATTATGAAAAAGTTTGAAAAGTTCAGTAAATGAAGCTGTTTTCAGAGTTCTTATAGCAAATTTATATATGGTATTTAATTATATTTATTGATGAATATAAGGAAATGGTGCTAAAGAACACAAAATATGTAGTTGGAGCAAACGAAATAACTGCTCACACTGAGAGTCACTTCAAGTTCTCACAATTTTTTATGTTGCCGATCCCACAGATTTTTTTTGTCTGCTGGCCGTGAAGCCAGAATTGCTTTTATTCTCTCCGCGTGTCTCCCCAGCAACCAATATGTGAGATGTTAGACACTGGTTAGGGTATGTTAGTTATGCTACGGTTCAAAAACATAACCATTTTTATGCCTGTCATAAGACGAGTTTAAACAATCCCATTGAATTCCACCACTTAATTGTATCCTGACAGATACGTATTTCGACCTCAACAGTAAGGCCGTCTTCAGTGTCTTGTACTTGACTCGACTTGAAGAAAATGATCGCAGCTTACACTATTTATACTATGCGTAGGTATAATAATTTATCTAGGTACTTATCTTACTACGGTGCTTATTTCTACTCGCTTGATGCGCTTAATGCTTAGGTATAAACTTGAAGAGCCAGGAGCTACCATTTCCTTGATCTTTATTCAACAACCGCGTTTGTACCTGTCGGTAGATTTCCAAGCTCTGAGCAACATCAAGTTTCCACGGAGGAGAGACATTTCTTAAGATTTTAATGTTTGATGTCGTAATTGAATGATTTTCTTGATATACATGTTCAGCTACCTTAGACCTAAACTCATAATTTAATCCCTTATCAGTTTCCCTCTTAGCCTTACTTACTTCTGCAATATGTTCTTTGAACCTTACATCTAACGATCTTTTTGTTTGACCTACATATACTTTTATCACACTGTGAACAATTAATTTGATAAACTCCGGCCTTATTTAACATTTCTACTCTATCCTTTGTGGAGCCCAACAGTGTCTTCAGTTGATTGCTTCTGCTGGAGAATACTAAATCGATGCCGAATTTCCTCAGTCGATGGCGTAGCTGGTGGGTGATGTGTCGATCATAGGGGACTGATACCCTCTTCAGCGGTTCATCGATCGGTGTTAGTGTTGTCAGTTCGTTTTTCCGTAGGTTCCTCTGCTTCTTGTTGATGATTGCTTGTATTGTTCTTTCCTTGTATCCATTGATCCTCGCTGTTTCCAAAGATGTGTTGTAGCTCCTTCGTTTTTCCTTCTTCGCTCAGGGAATCGTCTGCATCCTGTGGATCATGTGATGAAAAGCTGCCATTTTGTGCTGATACGAATGATTTGATGTGTATGGGATGACTCTCATGGTGTTGGTGGGCTTCCTGTAGATTTCGAAGTCTAATGTTGCATTTGTTCCCTTGATAACCAGTAGATCCAAGAAAGGTAATTTACCTTCCTTTTCCTCCTCGTGGGTGAATTTGATGTCTTTATGCACGTTGTTTATCGCTTCCAAAATCCTGGGTAGATCTTTCCGGTTGATGATGCTGAAAATGTCGTCCACGTATCTCCACCACTTCTCGGGTAGTACTCCTTGTTCCTCTAGGTTGTCCTCCAAATTCGCCATGAATAATTCGCACAAAAACGGTGATAGCGGATTTCCATAGGTGCACCTTCTGTTTGTTTGTAGAAGCTTCCGCGGAATGTAAAGTAGTTCTCATTCATGCATAATCTTGCAAGCTTGAGATACATCTTTACCTTTCCTCGCCATGTTGTATCCGTCCGTTGTCCTAGTAGCCAATCCTCCAAAAGGTTCAGAGCATCCTTCACTGGAACGCTTGGGAACAATGCCGCTACGTCGAATGATACCATGATGTCCTCTTCTCCGATGTTTCCTGATTCCAATATCCTCTTGGTGAACTCCTGGGTGTTTACAACTGATCTGCTGGGGAACGGCTTCGGCATACTCTGGAACTCCTTGACTAACCACTTGGCCAAGTTTTGTGTAGGGATCCCACTGATGAAAACATTTTTCGCATCACTGTACCTGGCTTATGTATCTTTGGTAGTCCTTTGATCCTTGGTAACACAGGGTTCATCATTTTAACGCGGGCTTCTCCGATGATCGTCTTGCATTCCTTTATCGTTTTATCCGTAAGTCGGATTAGTCCGGCAGTGGGTCCACTCTCAAATGCCCGTATGGTCCTCCGTTGATTTTTGTCGTCATCTGTTCATCGTAGTCCTCATTATCCATTATCACCACTACGTTTCCTTTGTCCGCGTTTATGTAGTTTATGTAGTTTATGCTTCAAAATCCTTCTCTCGTCTTTGTTCGATGTCCCATGCTGTCCTGCTTTAATGGCGTCTGCTACGATGGTTCCGTTGACCAACATTTCGTGAAATCGCTTTCTCAGTATCCACGATTATCTGTTCTAGGTCCGCTTTTTGGGTTGTGGCATATCCTAAGCCCCTGTTGAGGTATGCTAATTGTTTTTCCGTAAACTGCTGTGTCGAACGGTTAACAACGAATCCTCGATCATTTGTACTGTGGGGTTAGTCGTTCTACCTTCCGTCGCTGATTTCCCTCGTAGAATGGGTCAATTTCTTCTTGGCAGTCTCCTCTTCCTGTCCGCTTCACACTCTTCGGCCCGCTGTACCTTCTTTAGGAATATGTCGAAAGAATCTTGGTTCTCCTTTGCCAGCTTGAGGTGCAGGTTGTAGCACTCCAAGTTCAACCTCTCTAGCTTGGCATAGTGTCCCTTGATTGACAACTTCAACAAATCCGATTCCGCCCTCTTACTGATAGATTTTGGGATGTGAGCTCCCATCTTAATCCTATGGCTGACAGGTCAGCCTCTCCTGGCACTTCTTAAGGAAGGCCACGTCCTTAAGAATACCTGCGATCCTCCTCTTCAAATCTATAAAAGTACTACGCTCGTTCCGCTTGGATGCCATTTTGATAAGAAAATTATTTTTGAGCTTTTTAGTGGAATGTTTTCACCTGTCATAAGACGAGTTTAAACAATCCCATTGAATTCCACCACCAATGTAACCTGACAGATACGTATTTCGACCTCAACAGTAAGGCCGTCTTCAGTGTCTTGTACTTGACTCGACTTGAAGAAAATGATCGCAGCTTACACTATTAATACTATGCGTAGGTATAATAATTTATCTAGGTACTTATCTTACTACGGTGCTTATTTCTACTCGCTTGACGCTTAATGCTTAGGTATAAACTTGAAGAGCCAGGAGCTACCATTTGTACCTGTCGGTAGATTTCCAAGCTCTCAGCAACATCAAGTTTCCACGGAGAAGAGACATTTCTTAAAATTTTAATGTTTGATGTCGTAATTGAATGATTTTCCTGATATACATGTTCAGCTACCTTAGACCTAAACTCATAATTTAATCCCTTATCAGTTTCCTCTTAGCCTTACTTACTTCTGCAATATGTTCTTTGAACCTTACATCTAACGATCTTTTGTTTGACCTACATACTTTATCACACTGTGAACAATTAATTTTATAAACCCCGGCCTTATTTAACATTTCTACTCTATCCTTTGTGGAGCTCAACAGTGTCTTCAATTGATTGCTTCTGCTGGAGAATACTAAATCGATGCCGAATTTCCTCAGTCGATGGCGTAGCTGGTGGGTGGTGGGTCGGCCATAGGGGACCGATACCCTCTTCAGCGGTTCATCGATCGGTGTTAGTGTTGTCAGTTCGTTTTTCCGTAAGTTCCTCTGCTTCTTGTTGATGATTGCTTGTATTGTTCTTTCCTTGTATCCATTGATCCTCGCTGTTTCCAAGATGTGTTGTAGCTCCTTCGTTTTCCTTCTTCGCTCAGGGAATCGTCTGCATCCTGTGGATCATGTGATGAAAAGCTGCCATTTTGTGCTGATACGAATGATTTGATGTGTATGGGATGACTCTCATGGTGTTGGTGGCTTCCTGTAGATTCCAGTCTAATGTTGCATTTGTTCCCTTGATAACCAGTAGATCCAAGAAAGGTAATTTACCTTCCTTTTCCTCCTCGTGGGTGAATTTGATGTCTTTATGCACGTTGTTTATCGCTTCCAAAATCCTGGGTAGATCTTTCCGGTTGATGATGCTGAAAATGTCGTCCACGTATCTCCACCACTTCTCGGGTAGTACTCCTTGTTCCTCTAGGATTTGTCCTCCAAATTCGCCATGAATAATTCGCACAAAAACAGTGATAGCGGATTTCCCATAGGTGCACCCTTCGTTTGTTTGTAGAAGCTTCCGCGGAATGTAAAGTAGTTCTCATTCATGCATAATCTTGCAAGCTTGAGATACATCTTTACCTTTCCTCGCCATGTTGTATCCGTCCGTTGTCCTAGTAGCCAATCCTCCAAAAGGTTCAGAGCATCCTTCACTGGAACGCTTAGAACAATGCCGCTACGTCGAATGATACCATGATGTCCTCTTCTCCGATGTTTCTGATTCCAATATCCTCTTGGTGAACTCCTGGGTGTTTACAACTGATCTGCTGGGGAACGGCTTCGGCATACTCTGGAACTCCTTGACTAACCACTTGGCCAAGATTTTGTAGTAGGGATCCCACTGATGAAACTATTTCTCGCATCTCTTGCACCTGGCTTATGTATCTTTGGTAGTCCTTTGATCCTTGGTAACACAGGGTTCGTCATTTTTTAACGCGGGCTTCTCCGATGATCGTCTTGCATTCCTTTATCGTTTTATCCGTAAGTCGGATTAGTCCGGGCAGTGGGTCCACTCTCAAATGCCTGTATGGTCCTCCGTTGATTTTTGTCGTCATCTGTTCATCGTAGTCCTCTTTGTCCATTATCACCACTGCGTTTCCTTTGTCCGCCTTCATGTAGTAAACTGGTTTCTCCTTTAACTCCTTTAAAATCCTCCTCTCGTCTTTGTTCGATGTCCCATGATGTCTCAGTATCCACGATTATCTGCTCTAGATCCGCTTTCTGGGTTGTCGCATACCCTAACCCCTTGTTGAGGTGTGCTAATTGTTCCTCCGTAAACTGCTGTGTCGAACGGTTAACAACGAATCCCTCGATCATTTGTACTGTGGGGTTAGTCGTTCTACCTTCCGTCGCTGATTTCCCTCGTAGAATGGTCAATTTCTTCTTGTGCAGTCTCCTCTTCCTGTCCACTTCACACTCTTCGGCCCGCTGTACCTTCTTTAGGAATATGTCGAAAGAATCTTGGTTCTCCTTTGCCAGCTTGAGGTGCAGGTTGTAGCACTCCAAGTTCAACCTCTCTAGCTTGGCATAGTGTCCCTTGATTGACAACTTCAACAAATCCGATTCCGCCCTCTTACTGATAGATTTTGGGATGTGAGCTCCCATCTTAATCCTATGGCTGACAGGAGTCAGCCTCTCCTTTTGGCACTTCTTAAGGAAGGCCACGTCCTTAAGAATACCTGCGATCCTCCTCTTCAAATCTATAAAAGTACTACGCTCGTTCCGCTTGGATGCCATTTTGATAAGAACCAGAAGCTACGATGGTTCAAAAAATCCTTCAGGAGATGCTCTGAAAAATCCTCCAACGGTTAATCTGGGAATTCCCTCAGGGGTGCCGAAATGTATCTAGGAGTTCCATTGGAAATATCTACAGAATTTTCTCCAAAATTTTTTCGTGAAGTTCCTGGTAATTCCTGGTAGTTCCTCTGAGAATTCCTCTAGGAGTTCTCTGAAAATTCTTCCAGGAGTTCATCCTCTGGGAATACCCCAATAGTTCATCTGGGATTCCCCCAGTGGTTTCTATGGGAACTGCTCTAATAATTCATCCAGGAGTATCTTTGGGAATTCCTCCAGGAGTTCTTCTCTAAACTCTTCCAGGAGTTCCACTAGGTGTTTCTCTGGGAGAGAAATTACTAAGGAGTTCCTCAGCAGGTTCCAATGGATCTTCCTCTAGGAGTTCTTCTGAGAATTCCTAAAGTAGATCGCCTGGAAATTTCTCTGAGTTTTTTTTTCAGCAGAGATCTTCTGGGGAATCCTTCAGCAGTTCATCTAAGAATCCCTCCAGGAACTTTTCTGACAATTATTCCAGTACTTTGTCTGACAATTTATTCAAATGTTTCTCTAGAAATACCTCCAGAAGCGAGTTACTCCAGTAGTTTCTCTGAGAACTCCTTAAAAAATTTCTTAAAATTCCTTCAAGGTTCCTCAGGGAATTGCTCTGAGCATTACGTCAGGGCTCCTCAATAAATTCCTCCAGAAGTTCCCTTGGGAACTCTTCCAACAGTTCCTCCAGGAATTCCTCTGGTAATTCCTTCAGCACTTCATCTAAGAATTCCTCTAGAAATTATTAAAGAAGCTTCTTAGAAAAATGACTCTTGGAATTCCTTCAGGAGTTTCTATAGGAGTTTCTATAGGAGTTCCTGCAACAGTTCCTATGAGAATTCCTCCATTAGTTTCTCTAGAAATTCATTCAGGAGTTCCTCTGGGAATTCTTCCGTGAATTCATTCAAGAGTTCCTCTTGGAATTACTTCAGCAGTTGATCTGGGAATCACTTCTGCAGTTCATCTGGGAATACATTCAGGAGTTCTCCTCTGTGAATTCCTCAAGGCGTTCATCTGAGAATTACTTTAGTAGTTCTCATGGGAATTTCTCCACGAGTTCCTCTGAGAATTCGTCCAGGAATTCCTCTAGGAATTCAACCTAAAATTTATCTGGAAATTCTTTCAAGAATTCCTCTAGAAACTCTTCCATCGATTCCTCTACTAGGAATTCCTCCAAAAGTTCCTCTGGAAATTCCTTCAGGAGTTTTTCTGAGAATTACTCCAGTAGTTCATCAGAAAATTCTTTCAGGAGTTCCTTCGGGAATTCCGGCAACAGTTCCTATAGGAATTCCCCTTCGAATTGTTCTGGGAAACCCTCCAGTAGTTCCTCTGTGGATTCCTCCATGAGTTTCTGCCGAAACTCCTCCAGGATTCTCTAAAAGTTTCTCAGTAAATTCCTCCAGGAGTTCCTCTTGGAATTCCTCCAGGAGTTTATCTGGGAATTCCTCCCGGGTTTCGTCCCCTGGGTGTTCATTCAGGAGCTCCTCGGGAAATTCATTCAGGTGTTTATCTAGGAATTGCTCCAGAGATTTCTTTCAGGAGTTCCTCTAGAAATTCCTCTGAGAATTCCTTCAGGTTTTCCACTTGGCATTAATCCAAAAGTTTTACCTCTGGGAGCCCATTTACGAACTCCTCTGGGAATTTCTCGAAGAGTTTCCCTAGAGGTTCCTCTGGAAGTTCCTTTGAGTTCTTATATAAATTTCTCCATGAGTTCCTCTGGGGTTTCCTCCAAGTAATTCCTCTGAAATCCTCCAGCCATTCCTCGAAGATTTCTTCCAGAAGTTCCACTTGGAATTTTGGAAATTTCTTCCAGGAGTATTTCCCTCAGAGTTCGTCCTCTGGGAGTTCATCAAGAAGCTCTTCTGGAAATTTCTTCAGGAGTTCTTATAGTTTTCTGTGAGTTCTTCCAGTTTTTGTGTGAGGAGTTCACTCAGAAATTCCTCCAGCAGTTTCTCTGGGAATTCCTCAGGCAGTGAGTTCATCAAGGAGCTCCTCTAGGCAATTCTCTGAGAATTCACTGGGATGCCATTCAGGAGCTTCTCCAGAAATTCTTTCAGGAGATCCAATAGAAATTCCTTCAGGAGTTTCTCTAGAAATTCCTTTAGCAGCTCTTTTGAGAATTCCTCCAAAAATTCTTCATCTGGGAGTTCATCAAGTAGCTCCTCTGGAAAGTTCCTTTAGAAGTTTCTCCGGAAATTCTTTTAGGAGTTCCTCTGGGAGGAGTACCTTTCAAAATTCTTCTAGCAGATCTTCTGGGTATTCTTCCAGCAGTTCCTCTGGATATTCCTCCAGAAGTTTCTCAGGGAATTCATCCAGGAGCTCCTCTGGGAATTCATCCAGGAGTTTTTATAGAAATTACTCAAGGAGCTCCTCTGGGAATTCCTTAAGGAGTTCCTTGGAAGTTCCTTCAGCAGTTCCTCTGAGAACTCCCTCAAGAGTTCCTCTAGAAATACCACCAACAGTGCCTCTGGGAATTCCATTACGAGTTCCTCAAGAAATTCCTTCAGAAGTTCTTAAAGAAATTCCTCCAGTAGTTAATCTGGGAAATCCTCCAGCAGTTCATCTAAAAAGTTTCTCAGGAGTTCCACTTGGAATTACTTCAGGAGTTCTTTGAGGTGGTCCTCTGGAAGTTCCTCCGGGAATTCGATCAGTAGGTCCTCTGGGATGAGTTCTTTGGAAATTTCCTTCAGCAGTTCCTCTGGGAATTGCTCTAGTAGTTCCACTGAGAATTCCTCCAGTAGTTTCCTTCAGGAACTTCTCAGAAAATATTTTCTACAGAAATTCGTCCATAAGTTCATCAGGGATTTTCTTCCAATTGTTCCTCTGTGAATTCCTCCAAGACTTTCTCTGAAAGTTCCTTCAGAAGTTTCTTTGGGAATTCGTTTAGGAGTTCCTCTGGGAGGAGTACCTTACAAAATTCCTCTAGCAGATCTTCTGGGAATTCTTCCAGCAGTATTGGGTATTCCTCCAGAAGTTTCTCTCGGAATTCATCCAGGAGTTCCTCTGGGAATTCATCCAGGAGTTCCTCTGGGAATTCATCCAGGAGCTTATCTGGGAATTCATCCAGGAGTTTCTATAGAAACTACTCAAGGAATTCCTCAAGGATTTCTTTGGAATTTTCTTTCTGCAGTTCCTCTGAGAACTCCGTCAAGAGTTCCTCTAGAAATATCTCCTGGAAATACCACCAACAGTGCCTCTGGGAATTCCTTTACGAGTTCCTCAAGAAATTCTTTCAGAAGTTCTTATAGAAATTCCTCCAGTTGTTCCTCTGAGAAATTCTCCAGCACTTTATCTGAAAATTTCTTCAGGAGTTCCACTTGGAATTACTTCAGGAGTTCTTCACTTGGAGCTCCTT